>NW_006263750.1:1272841-1277078 GCF_000469605.1 Apis dorsata | reverse complement strand
AAGGGAGTGGAGAGAGAGGGGGGGTGGTGCGTGGGGAACGAATAGTTGTAAACGCGGGCGCGAAAGGTCTCTCCTAGGGGCCGAGCCCCCTATTGTTTTCGCGATCAGGAGGCTCGTTCGGCAGCGCACACTTCTCCCGAGGAGAAATCTGCACGATAACGTATATACTCGGCGGATCGATTATTTTGGTGGCCATATAAAGCAGCCTGGCTGGTTTTTTTTTGCGCCGGGTTTTAGAGAGACCAGTTCCTCCACGTTTGGCGTTTGGTGTTTGATCGGCCACGATGAGGGGGTGGTGACGTATGCGAGTCCGAGCGATCGGTTTCCGAGGGAAAACGAAAGTGTCCCGGATTTCGAAATACCTGTGAAATACGATTTTCCCTTCGATGTGTTCGTCGTGTCACGTTTGCGCAACAGCCCAACGGCCGTCGTGCCGTTCCACCCCTCCCTCTCCCCTTCCGTTCCTCCCGTTTGCTCGTGAAACATTGCGGAAAGAGGAAAACCAGGTGTATCGAGTTTCTATACGCTATATGTATATAGGAAAAATGAAATCGTACATCGTATTCCTGGGTTAAATTGAATTTCTGTCTGGAGATGGAGGAACAATTAAGGTTCGGGTTGAAATTACGATGAAACGACGAAACGGTTAGTTGGCTCGGTTAGATCGATAATATTTCTTGATACGACGTTTCTATACTTTGAACAGTTTTTCTTTTTTAAACGAAGATTTCGATGGAGACGTACGTAGGAAGGGCGATTTCAAGGAGTCAAAGGGAACGAATCGTTTCCTCTTTGAATCGTTTTTTACTGTCTCTTGGTATGCGATTTGCACGTTGCGTTATTGCGAAAAAATATCATTTTTTTCTCAGACAAACACTGTCCATGGCAATGGAAATCGACCATGTTCAGAGGGGAACGTATTATATATCTTTGAAGGGACGATAACGATTCCGCGAGGGCTACCGACAATGCCGATGAGATGGAGCTTCTGACCGCCTCGGTAGCTCTTTCTGCTTGGCCACGATAGCTGTTATCATCGGCCGTTAGTCAATGATACACATTTCGGTGCTGGTTTCTCTCGCTTTCGCCACGTAGGCGGTGCAGTATCGCTTTGTTCTCCGTTTGTCTCGAATGCAGACGGAATTTACCGGCGATTCGCGGATTTTTGCGACGTCTCGAAATGCGACGTTGTATTTCATTCGAGATAGCGAACAATAACGTTATTTGGGGAAAAAACGAGAAGGATTTCTCGCGCGAATCCTCGAACAACGAAAAAGTATATTTTTTAAACGATATTTATTATCGAGATTCAACTAATATTATTGTCTACCGATTTTCGCAAAAACACCAAATTTTAATTAATATTGAAAAATTAAATTTCCAAAATTATAATAATTAATCCACATCCTTTCACCTCAACGATTTGTTTTCGATCACGGAAGAAAGTTTCGTGACCGATAAAACCCCTCTCTTCGAGCCTCCAGCTTTATGACCAAGCAGAAATTCCACGAATCACCGATCGAAAGGAGCGTGCCCTCGCATCGCGCTTGCACGTTACGATGACGACAGGAATCTAAATCGAGGGCCATTGGCGCTCGAAGATCATCTGTGCCGATGCAAAGGCTTTTTTAACACGGTTCAATCACGCTGGCCAATACGGGCCAATCACGCGTGGAGAACCGCGTTTGTGCGACCGCTGGTTGTAGCAAAGCTGGTGGAACCGTATATGCATCCAAGTGTGTATCGTATTATAATGGCATCGCGGACGCGGCATTAGCTTATCACGCGGTTCGATCTCGATCCTCGGCGTCCGTTCGTTTCTTCATCGATTACGCCAAGCAATCTGCGTAGGTATCACCTTCTGGTGCCGAAGCTTCTGGGTCCAGATGCAAATCGGATACGTTCGTGTGCTCGCTTTTGTGCGAGAGCCCACACGGGCCCCTCGCCGACCCACGATATTAACGAAACGCGGATCGAGTTACGATGATATCGTTCGCATGGACGCAAAGGTGGCTCATTTTTCGCTTACTTTCGCGATTCTTTGAGGTCTGGGTATTGTGTTGATAACGCGTTGGACGGAGTTTGAAGCGGATTTCGATTAACTTCCGCTTCTTGGAGAAACGTGATACGGTTATTGTGGTTATAACCATATTTTTTATCCTACTTGATATTCTCTTGGATCTTGATTAGCATTTTTATTCGCTTTATTTTGTTGTAAAAGATGTAATTGATTATTATTATCCTTTAAATTTTTCATTAGATTTTTGGGATAAATATCCAATAAAATTTTCAATTAGAAAATAATACAGGATCCCCCCTTGTCATTGTACAATTGTACAATCCTCAAAACTAAAAGCTAATTAACAAGCGTTAAATATGTTCAATCGTTTCCAAAATCCCTCGATACTCGAGATTTCGAATCGATGCAACGTCAAAGTGGCCTTACCCGCTCCAATACTTTATTCAAGCGGAGGCGGGTTGTCGGTGCTCAACTTCTGCAACTTCCTTTCCGCCCAGATGCCCGAACTGGGTCGCCTCTATTATGCATCGGCCCATTCATTTTTAACCGGCGTGGCTAACGTCGAAAATCTTCGCCGCGAATTTCCCCGTGAGCGGCGTTTTCACTCCCCCTCCCTCCGCGTATTCCGTTCTCGATTTTTAATCGTAAAACACGACTGCCTCTCGGTATCTCAGCCAACAATGGCGCAATGGAACGCGGCCTGAATTATTCAGCGTGGCCTACGGCCCTGACTACCGGCTCTCAGACGATCCTGGTCAACCATCACCCGACCGTTGGGTTAACGTTTCGCGCACGAAACTTGGCAGCGTGAACTACGCTTCTCGAGGAGCGTTTGCTCGATAACCGTAATGGCTGCGATTATTGTTATTCTCAATCGATGCTCCGATTGGACGTTAGGCACACCGATGTTTTCACATTTCCGTTTGCAAAATTGAAAGGCAGTATTATTTATATTATAGATTGATATTTACATTGATATTTAATTTCGTTCAAATATCCGTATACGCGAGATTGTAGTCAAGAATGAAGATACGATAAAATTTGTGAAGTAGCTTTTTAAAATTGTACGTCTCTCGATTTCGTATTAGAACCCTTACGTGTCGTTGTAAGGCAAGGAATTAAAATCCTTTCGTTTCTGATAAGTTTGATAAAAATTTGATCAAATGAAGAATTATCATATGCGAAGTAAAAAAGAATCACGCAAATCTTATCGCATTAATACAGGCATTACTTGTCGTATCTGTTTGTATATCTGTTTCTTTTCCCATTCAAATCGAAATAATCCTCCGGGTATCGATTTTCCCGGTCGAAGATGAAGTCGTGGCCGCTCTATTGATTCTAGAAAGTTTGAACAGGGCCTACGGCCGAGTGAAAACGTGCCGGTTCCGAGCTCAGCTGCGTACACATCGGAAGCTAATCCCCGATTGTATCTATAACTCGGCCGTATCCCGCCAATAAAAATAATAATGCGCGATAAACTGCGCGAAAGCGTGCTCCAACTGGCATCATAACTCCTAGGCAACTCCTAACCTCCTAAGTAACTCTCCATCCCATCGAATCCCGTTCTTAACGATTCGCCGATCCTTACTCTCGGTCCCCAGCCGAACGCCGCCGATCGATTAACTTTCCTATCAATGGAACAAAGACGCCTCTTCCCGTGATTCGTTCCGACAAATGCCGCGAACCATGGATCGTTAATTTATTCGGGCAAAAAGGGAAGAAAAGGAGAGAAAAGGGAGAAGGGTGATTGAAAAAATCTGGAGAGGAGAGAGGCGAGCGAGCGAGAGAGAAAACACGGAGCACGGTTAATCGTTTCAAACCCTTCGAACCATAAATCATTGGATCAAACGTTCCTCTCGGTGAACGCGCGATGCTCGATGGCAGGCATGGCGAACGGTTCCGCTAAATCCCTCGTTACTCGAAGGAGGCCCGGTCCCCCGCGCGAAATCAGCATCATTAAGGTAGATTTTTGAAATGCCGGTTCAACATCCCGAGGTTCCCCTCCCAAGAGGCGAGGAGTAGCCCCGAGAGAGGGAGAGAGAGGGAGAGGGAGATCCGGACGGTGAGATTGGGCCGGGCGAAGAGGGCCCAGGGAAGATTTTTTGGGGGGCTTGGAACGACAAGATGTTAACACGTGTGTTCTCTCCCGAGAGCGTCGGTGCCAAGCCGGCCGAACCGAGGTGACACGATGTAATCTGAGACAGCCGACTTCGACTC
>NW_006263750.1:1268470-1272578 GCF_000469605.1 Apis dorsata | reverse complement strand
CGCCGGGGCCCCGGACCCTGCCCCTCCCGCTTTCCCTCGCCACCACGGTTGCCAGCCAACGCTCTGGTTCACTGGACCGAGCCGGAGGACCTGTCTCTCATACACGACAGGACATGCCATGACAAAAGAGCGAAACGCTCCGGGGTTTCGTCCGTGCCGCGTTAAAATTCGCGACTGATCGCCTATCGTTATGCACGGTCGAGGGGAAGGATGAAGGCAGACTGGATTAATTAATTCGGGATATGTTTCGTGTCACGCGCATCTCTTTCGGATCGTACGAGGATGGATCTTTACGAGGATTTTCCTTTTCTAAATTTTGATCGACTTTCGTCGAGAGGGGCCGAGAGTTGTTCGACTTGACAACGATGTACGGTGGATTCGAACGTAGATCGATGAAATTTCTGGAAAAAGAAAGAATGGAAGATTCGAGGAAGTCGAGGATGAGAGAATGAAACGATTGTTTCTCTCGTTCGCGATATCCTCGAGTCTGATTGCGTTGACCTTGTTTCGGCCGGTGGTTCTCCCCGCGAAAGGAGAAAGGGGGCGGCCATGTTCGGGATTAAAACGCGAGATATGAATGCCCATTGTCTATTTTCGCATGTGAGAGTGAGTGTTCGGCTGGGCGCGGAACGGTGCGCGTCAATAAATTTTTAATTTCAAGGGCTTCCACTGTGCGGAAAAGGGGACACACCGCGCAAAATGCACCTTTCATCTGTCTTCGACAATAGACAATGCCTAAGATGCGAGATATTTCGTGAGACTCGAAACAGTAGGTGTGTGGGTAGTCGACGAAGAATAACGGAAAGTGGGACTGTCTGGATCGTGTAGAATGTAGGAAAGAGGACGTGCCCATCGGCCATGAGGCAACTTTGTTTTGGTATGCAACCATCACGAGGAACGTGTGCGACTGGCTGCGTTAAATTAAATAGTCTTGGATTGAATCACTCCTCTCTTGATTTCTTCATTACCTGGAATTGATTTTCAAGGAGAGAGACGTTGCAATTGCCGCGACAGTCTTCGTCGCTAACACCGAGAAAAGAAATTCTAAGATAGATTTCATCCCAGAATTATCATAATCGAAACTAATTTTCTTTCTTTTTTCTTCAATTTTCTATTTACCCGCAATATTTTCCAATCATTCGTGAAAGCAAGTCTTACGTGACTTTCTTCTCTGAACGCATCTAGAAATCAATCAAATCGATAGATAGATAGAACATTCCAATGCAGCTATACCGATCTCATTAAAGGAAATTTTTCTTCCTCTAAGACTTAAAAGCTCTCTTACGAGGTTCCTGCGAGAAATAATCGCAACAATTCCAAAATTCAATCGTCCGATATTCGCAAAATTTCCATTATAACACCGACTTCCCGCGGCGAAATCATCGTTCGAACGGCACATTTTCATCTGACCCCTCCCCTCCCCATTATCCCCCGATGAGACGAGCGAAGGAATTCTCAGTCGGGGAGAAATCCGTTCGCAATGCTCGCGATGGATCTGGCGGACAATCTGGCGCATCTGCAAGTCAGCGTACGTGACTCGGTTTGGTCGGTTTGGAATCGCAAGAGGAGGTCGAGGAGGCGCCATCCGCGTCACAAAGTCGCGATTCCTCGTCGCCGCGATAAGAAGATCGCGGGAGAAAATCGCGCGTCGGTCCGCGAGCGGTGACGTCGTCACCGGCGACGACGAGCGGCGGAAAGAAGAGGAGGAGGGAGAGGGGCGCTCCTGCACGGATCGGGCATTAATGCTGTTTGCTTAATACGCGTTTCGAAACGAACGCGAGGAGACAAACGAGCAGGTAGACGAGCACAAAGAGGAGAGCGGAGACAGCTAAGCAAACATTCGAGCTCGTTTGGCTTTTGTGCAGCCGCTGCACAAGCGATCAACGTTGCACACACGCGCGCGAGCGCCCGCTTACACGCGACGGCACGCTCTCGCGCGTATACGCGAGCCAGACGGCTCGCGGCACCCCGGGAAACACCGTAATCCCCTTGAACTGGAAACTGAAATAGAATTGAAGATAGAGGTTGCATTGACGTGCGCGCACGCTCCAATGTTACCACGCTTTTCGCTTCTCCTTGCGCCGACCGATTGCCTTTGCGAGCCTTTTCACGGAAATCTGCCTCCCATTTCCACGCTGCTTTTCTACCGTAAACGAATACATTTTTCTCTTTTTTTTTTTTTTTTGGTCTCGTTTCTCTCTTGGCGCGTTTGAACAATTTTTTAATTGGTCATGTTTTTGGGTTGATTAGTTAGTATTATACAGTATCGACGAGTATTTTGATATTTATATGATAATTGTACGATAAATAATACATCATTCGCTGAAATTGCAGTAGAAAGTCGATTACACGAAAGTTGTAATCAACATCCCGATTGTGGTGCTATTTTATTCGATGAACGTTCATATTTACAAGTTGTTTAATTTTTACTTGTACGACTCGTGCTAAATCGAAGAGGAATTTTTTTCTTTTTCTGCCTTCGTCTCGAGCCCTTATCGTTTCGAACCGAGGCATCAATCCTGAAAGAAATTTCCGAGTGGACAAAATCTTCGTTCGCGAGCCGGCTACTCATCTCTTTGGTGAGATCGAAACGCGAAAAGAGGGAGATTAAGCGGCAGCTCGATGACACGAGAGACGCGTCGCGCTCGTCTTTGCACGTCACGCGGTGTAATTGAATGATGATTGTTAATCGCAAACAGGTAGCAGGAGGAGGCGTCCTCGAGTCATTAGGGGTGACTGAAAAATGCGTCGCGCCGATTTCTCCGTGATGAGCGTGTACATGCTCGCGTCGTAGCCTGTAATTTTCCCCGTCGAGCAGCTGCTTCCTCTCGCCCCACCGTTGCTGATACGCCGCGCGAACCATGCAAACGTCGCATTAAATCGTTAGATCCTTAGCCGTTTAAACTTAAACACCGGATCCTGTCTTTGCCGGCCACTCGGCCGCCTTCGATTCCCTGTTCTATATTCGCGAACGAGCGAATGCGATTCAGAATCGTCGGGGAATTGAAGAGATGAGAAGTCCGTATCGTGGAAATTTTATCGATTAATTTTCGTAGAATTATGGGAAAGTATAAATTTTTTATTTGTTAAAGAAGAGAATCGTTGTCGTTGTCGTTATTAGAATTTTTGTTACTTCTTTTTTGTTTGTTTTTCTTTCGTCGTCGAGTAAAAATAATAGAAATAAAGATTGGAAGTAGAATTCAATTTTAACCTTAATCCGTGTTTGTTTAATATTTACAAATATTAAAAATTAAATAAACTTCAAATTAAATTGAAAATATCACTGTACTTAACCAAGTATCGTAAAGATAATAAGAATAGGTTAATTTCACGGTACAAACAAACAGAATTTTTATACGATTCTCCTCACACTGAGGAAGCACGTGGTTGTCTTAAACGATCCACTTAACGAACAGAACAAGCATTTTATAAGCGTGAAAATACATCCTCCTCGCCATCATAACCGCAACGAAGCATGGAACAATAAAGGCCGCGACGACGCGACGGAACGAATGGCGAACGATGACCGGTTGAAATGAATTTTTCAACTCGATCAAAACAGTGCGCGGAATTAGACGCTTCCTGCAACTCGCTCGCGAAACTTGCTGAAGTCATCGAATCGAGACACCGCCACCATAAAGGGTGGATAATTTTCCAATCTGTCAGACGAAAACAAGGTCGGCGAGGAATCATCTCTTCTTCCGCCTTCCAACCTTCGATCGTTTTCAACGCGAGCAACGAATACCTCGTTTCGATTTAATTAGAACGTGAAACGACACGTGCAATAATCCAAGAGAACGAGGCGAGGCGAGGCGAGGAAGAAGATGGATAAACGAGGGTATGGTGTCCGTCCGGACCGTGAAACAGAAAATTACGTGCAGTCGACTAAGCGTGCACAATGCGAGGAACAATCCGTAGCCACCGATTCTAATCTAACGACTCGGTAAAGGTTCACGGATTAGCCGTGGAGGATCTCTCCTCTCCTCCTGGTGGATGTGGAGAGGCTGGAACAGCCTTCCCCCGGTAGCGGGTACAGGTAGTCGTCTCGAAGCTTCGAGAGGCCGGATACCTGAGCGCGCGCGTACGTGAATGCCGTGAAGGATCCTCT
>NW_006263750.1:1264627-1267823 GCF_000469605.1 Apis dorsata | reverse complement strand
CTGGCCGTGGCTCACGACCACGGAGAAGCTCGACCGCTGTCCTATTATAAGAAAATAGATCGACTTACACGGGCACCCGGCACGGAGGTGCGACAGAGAGGGGAAGAGGCGCGTTGGAGCGCGAGAAAGAGAAGCGGATATGTATCGTGGAACCGGAGGTGTCGGATAGAATTCACGATCGAACGAACGGGACGAGAGGAACGTCTAGGCACCGTCACAACATCGTGTCACTTCCCTGTCAAACCGGATTAGGCAAATAGCCGGACGATACATGGAGGGGACAAGGTTTTCGTGGTTGCCGCCGGTGTCTCCCTATGGATAGAGAGCACGTTGGCCCACGTCGATGTGTGTATATATATATATATCCACCTTTCACCGGTTTGATCTACGACCGGCGATAAATTCGTGGCTAATATCGTTAGCATGGAGAGGAGAGGAGGAGGGTGTAAAGTGGGAAAACTTGTTCGAGTTCCGAGATACGGAAAACAAATGCTATCGGTTCACGTGCTCCTTGATATCGCGGGTTCGGCGATCTGTTGTTAGGATTGTTGTAGATCAATCGGCACCCACCTCCTCGAGATCGTCGTGCTCTCGGATAAACGAGGATCGAATTATTCTTTCCGTCTCGGAGCAACCGCGAACGAGTAATTCATCGANGGCGCGTCGAGCCGTTTAAGTTGGTGGCTCGCCGATATTAATACGGCGCCCGTAGATCGATCGGGTCGATTAAACGCGCGACTCCGATACAAGCGAAATTACTAGGATCGGTAGCGCGTAGAAAGAGAGAGAGAGAGAGAGAAAGGAAGAGACACGCGGGGTAGCGGACACGCGCTACGTCGGACCCTCGCTCGAATGAATTTATCGATCGGTGCCCGTGGATCCGTGTAAAGTCTCTATAAATTAAAGCTTCGAGCGATATTGATGGACGTCGACGACGTGATTCGGCGCTCGTTCCCGCCGGAATAAATTAAGATCCCTTTGGTGAGTAATGATAACTCGTCGGAGTGACGATTTCCGAGCTACACTGTTGTGCGCTCGGAGAACATCGGCCGTCTTTATTTTCAAGTATTATCATTTTTCATTCCTCGCTTTTGCTTTCTCTTTCTTTCTCTCTCTCTCTTTCTCTCTTTGGGAACCAACTCGGCAGCGAGATCGATTCCCTTCGCGTACTACATACACGACTCTTATCGACTCTTCCACAACACTCTCTCTTTCTCTTCCCTCCTTTTTCTCTCTTCCTCTGTCCCTTTATCCCCGGTTCGATCCGCTTAACTTGGATCGTTGCTTAACTTCGACCCCACGGACGCCACCTTTTGCCTTCTCCGGCGAGACTCGTTCCGCGGGATCGGTCGGAAGGTTATAAGTAGCTCTACGGGAAGCTATGTTTATTACTACCGTTAATTGCTTTACAACCGGTCATTACTGTCACGCCGCGGTCATTTCGCGGGATAACGTATTACATCGGACTCGTGCCTCCCCGCACGTATCGCTCTCCCGCGATATCGTAATACGGGACATCATCGACGTGGGCGACGAGGCGTACGTGGCTCGTAATTTTCTCTCGTGTCTATAATTCTCGTTATGAAAGAATTGGCTAAAGATCTCGATCCCTTCGGATAAAATTCGATCCGGAGAAATTTGTTTTCCATTATGCGGTTATCCAGAAGAATTCAATGTTTAGAAACAAAATAAAAAAAAAAGAAAAGGAAAGAAAAAAGGAATTCGTAAAAGAGGGAAAATCAATATTAATCCCACCGTGGCGAAACGAGTGGCGGTGTTTGTAATCGCGTCCATTCCTCGAAAAGTAGCCGCATCGTTCCACGAATCCAAACAACGAGGTTCCTCGTGTAGCGACTCGGTCGGATCGCTCAATTAAATCAAGGGAACGTATCGCCCAGATGATCGAGCTTCGAGTCCAGGATCGAAACGTGGCAAAGAAACGGATCCTCGAGCAGTACGCATAACGGCGGTCGATCCGCAAAATAGCCACGGACAGAGATGATCGGGATACCGATCGTCCGACAGCTTTTTTCCACCGGTATACCGATGGTGGAAAGAAATCGTGGTGGCCGAGGGTGGAAAGAGAGAGAGAGAGAGAGAGAGAGAGAGAAACGTCCGGCTCGTTTCCGAAGGCGACCTTAATTAATTAACGAGGCAACGCTCGAAGGATCGTTGTGGCTCTTTGGACGGACGACGCCGTTCTTCCGGGCGTATCCACGGTCTCTACGGTGTGCTAATTCGGTTAAATGGTTAATTGCTTAATTTCGTTTAATACGCCTCCGATCCGGCTGGCTGCCCGCTTCCTGACCGCTCTTTCTTTCCGTTTAGATTCCCCCTCTTTCTCTCTCTCTTTCTCTCTCTTTCTCTCTCGTCTTCCCTTCCCCCTTTCCCCTCGTCCTTTTTTCGCTCCACGCTCCAACTTCTTTCTTCCGATCGGTCTTCCACTTTCTTGTTCCAAGCTGTTTGAACCCACCTCGGCCCTCCATCTTCATTCTCCTCTTTCTCCCGCGCGCGCCACGTCCCTTCTCCTTCTCCCCCTCCTCTTCCTCTCGAGGACGGTTCTACTTAGCCACGAGAAGGACTCACGGGAGGACGATCGACNGGGAACGTTTCCGTCGTGGCCGCTCCATCCTCGGCGCAAAGGGGTCGATGGCCGCTCGCGATGCCGGAGAGTGGCTCACGAAAGAAAGAAATCGCGGGCATAATTAGCGAATGATTGATCGATGCGTGTCGCCCGAGTTATGCATGCGCATTGCTCCTTACTACGTGTCCTTCTCCCTCCCTCTTTCTCTCTTTCTCTCTATAGGCTATTCCTCTCATTTTTCTTTCCCTCCTTTTTCAACTTGCCGATCTTCTTCGAGATCGTTCCCCAACTCTCCCCTTCCTCCACGATTCTTCTCCTCTCCTCCACTTCTCCCCTCGCCCCGGCTCGGTTCCCGATCTCTTTTTCTTTTGCCTTAATTTAGTAGCCATCCGCAGCGGGCATACGCCCCGACAAGGGCGCGTATGCACGCGCGCGCGCGCTCCCCTCGAGGAGGTGCAACAACGAGCCGCGCGGCATTGAACCGGGTACACGTACGTAAAGGAGGAGGATCCGTGCGTGCGCGCACGCATATTCGATGCTTTTTGCCTTCCACGGCGCCGATCACGATCCACCGGCGCGGATCTCTGTTTAGTTATTCGGAAATTATTGCGG
>NW_006263750.1:1261058-1264417 GCF_000469605.1 Apis dorsata | reverse complement strand
TCGCCGCCAATTTCGTCTGACGTTTACGACTGTTGCGATCCCGCGTAAAGTTAATAAACATGCCGTTCGTGAAACTAATTAACGCACTTTTTCACGGATTCGATGTCGAACCATCGAGAGAGAGAGAGAGAGAGAGAAAAAGAAAAGGCAACGATTGAAATTAATTAATCCAGAGAGAACGAAGAGGCGAGCGTGAAAAGAAAAAAAGAAAAATCGTCGAACGCTTTGACGAACCGCGTTTATCTTCCCCATTTACACTTATCGTAATTAAATCGGCTCTTCAATCAAGATCTCGTGGGTATACTTAACGTTGTCAGCGAAGCGTTGGTCTTCGATTCGCTTGATCGATCGACCGATCGATCAATGGAATGGATCCTTCGCGCCTCGTCTGACAACGAATCCTCACGATGCCCCGTATATAATGCTAATTTATTCGCCTGATCTTCCCTTCTCGGATCGGACAGCGTTACGATCATCCGTGTGAAACGGATCTACGAACTGTGTTGTTGTCCCTTGCACGTTCACGATATTGTCCGTTACAGGGCGCGGAATGTCTGACGGAAGTCTCGACATCGTGTATCGACGGATAACGAGACGTGACCAAAAACATGTCTGACACGCGGGGGACACAACTGTAAAACTTTACAAACAACGATCGCCGAACGTTTCTGGTAGCATTTTCGTCGTCTTTGGAACGACTCGCTGGCTAAGGTAATAAAACGCGAGCGCCCGTTCGAAACGACGCTTGATCCCTCGAACGAGTGACGTTTCCTCGTGTAAAAGTCAATAAAGATACGGATTACCCGCGCACCGAAACCCGTAAAACCCAAAGCCACGATCGCTTCTCAGCTATTCGCCTTTACGATCCTGTTTTGAATTTCGCGCGTCCTTCGATAAATCCCCTCCCCTTTCCTACTCCTCCTCCTTCTAAGAACATTCGAAGATGCGGTGGTTTGGAATCGATAATGATTATATACACATCGTCCGAGATTCGGCGGTTACTTAGGGCCTTAATACCTTCCTCGTGGTTGTCGATTATATCTGGTACGATGTGGATTTATATCGATAATCCTTGGTTATATTCGTGCCGTGAAACAGCGGGGCGCTCCGTTGCAAGGGTCGATTATTGCCTCACGACGGATCCTCGTTTACTTACCTGGAACAAAGAGGGGATGGAAGATTAGCGTACAATGTCGAGGGACACGTGACATGTGGGAAACGGAGCTCGCTTTATGGAAAGCGATAAATTTCGAGCGTACGGAGTGGGTCGTACGGGGGAGGGGGGAGGAAACAATAGACAGATACGGCTCGTTTGCTCGAGTCCGAGTTATCGCGCATAAAGCGGAATATTGAAACCGAGATCTTAAAGTGTCGCTCGTTCGTGGAGCGCGTGTGGTCCAGCCTGGACCTCTCTACATTTAATTAAAACCCGGGAGCGATCGTTTAAACCGCGCGTTGGAAAGCGATATTGGACGAACAGTCCGAAGTATTGTCGATACGTAACGACTCGACGGAGGTACTTTCTCTCGCCATAAACTTGCACTAATGCAGAGGGGTCCACCGGTTATCGAGGTTCATCGTTTTGACGTGTACGCGCGGAGACAAGGCTGTCGATTGTTCGCTCGATCTTCGGGTCGGCCTCGAATCGGTCAAGCGTTTATTGCTCGAATCGGTAAGTATCCGGTGCGCCGATTCGCGAAGCGTCGTTGGAAAGGCAGCTGCGTCGTCGAAGACGAGACGACGAGAGGAAAGGGGCGGTGGAGGAGATATAGGTACGAGGGGGTGGTAGAGCAGCAAAAGAGAATGCAGTAAGTAAGCATGCCTTCGCTTCAAGATCAAAGATCAATGCCCACTCGAGTCGATTTGAAACGCGAGCGCATTGGATAGTCGCGCAAACATTATTATACCTCTGTCGACTTTATATACAGTGCCTGGTTGGTACGCGTACTCTCTCTCTTTCTCTTCCTCATCCTCGTCTCCTCTCGCTCGCCCATCTCCTCTCTCTTCGCCGAATCCTCCACGACCAATCCGTTTCCTTCTGCCGAACGCACTCGCACGAACGTACACCGCGCGTACATCGGGGGAGAATGCGAAAAGGGAGTAGGATGGATAGGGCAACGTGGTCCCGGTGCAACTGTATGTTAATCGAATGCGCATCCGAATACGGAATAAGGATGGAAGCCATCCAGTTTGATATACCATTCTGCCTACGTCCCCCGTCCCTCCGTTCTCGTCATCCACCTCTTCCTCTCGTCATCTCGTCGTCTCCTCTGCATCTCCTCCCGACCCGACGTCGTCGGATCCTTCTTCTTCTTCTTCTTCTTCTTCTATCTCGTCGTCTCGACTCTTCTCTCGTCGCCGTCGTTGCGATCGCAACAAGAGAGGACTTCTCTCCGTCGACACTGCATGAGATTCGAAAATGATTCTCCCCCTCCCCTTCGTCTCTCCTTCTCCGTCTTTTCCACGCGCTCTCCCTCGCGCGCTCGTTCTTTTCCTTCCGCGTGCACGTTCCTCGCCTCGCCTCGCCTCGTTCCTCGTGCCTCGCCTTCCTCTATGCATCGGCGCACACAATGTTCATAGCTGTAATCCATTACGGGGAATTTCGTGCGCGTATACATATACGAGATATCGCATATACGCGCGTTTATGCGTGCGTACGCAAACACGCCGCGGAATTAATGCGACATAGCGCGCGACGCGGGACCCTAGGATAAATCGAGGGCCGTGTTCACCGTGTGGCTGTGAAAATGTCGCGAAGTAATGATCGCTACGGTGATTTAGCCCGTAGTGGGGCGCACGGACGTGTGGTATTTTACACGATCGGCTGCGTTTACGTGTACGTGTTACACGGGCTCTTGAATATGATTATTCGACTCGCTGAGAAACGCCTTTGAATAGATCGTTTGGATTATTATCGATGTCTAATGCGTATGTGCACTTTGTACCGCTTGTGCCGTGCTATTTTTCACGATTAATTAATTCTGACGTAATAGTTATATTTAATATAACACGCTATATTATGCATAATTTATTCTACCTGTTCGTTCATCATCGTGACACTAATAAATATTCGTCAAAAAATAGAACGAATTATCTCGTCGATCAATCCAATTATTTTCGGATTAATAACTTCTCGCGGAGAATAACACGAGACACGAATGGGATAAAACGAGATGAAAGGAGATTGGGAAAGGAACCTTTCCTTCCCACAAAGGGAAGATCTCACGGGGACCGAGAGCAAGGGTTTCGATTACACCTCGGGCAGGTGTATCGATGCCCGATCGCGGTCGCCGTTTCTCGATTTATTAAAACGGCCGTCGCGCTCCCCCTTTAACTCTTTGCCGGCCGTCCAAGTTATT
>NW_006263750.1:1258727-1260907 GCF_000469605.1 Apis dorsata | reverse complement strand
AATGCCATTCGAAGCGGGCGCATCGGCCGGCCATGGCCGCCGATCAGTCCGCACGGTGACGTTTCCCCGTTCCTCGTCCTCTCTCGAACCCTGTGGACGAGGTGCACGGTTCGCGTCTGTCACCCGGGAACCGTTGCCTGGGCCTGACGTGGAAAACGAGCAGGTATAAAGCACTGCCGGATCCGTGGACGTTGGTTCGACGTGGCTACGAAGAGGCCGAAGATGCACCTCTCAGGTGGTCCCTCGATACCTCGAGCTTCGCCGATCTCTTCTTCGACTTCTTGACGAGCGCTCGCAATAAATTGGAATACGCCACGCGATTCCAACCAACGTGCACGCTCGTCCAACGATGAGCCCGCGGAGTGGAAGGGAGTAGTAGAGGGTGTTCACCAGTCACCTGTCAAACAGCCACGAGATAAACCTGACGAAGGGAGACGCGAAGTCGACTCGCTCGTCCTTGGTGGCTCGGTCTAGTTGCCCTTTCCTCCGCCGATCTCTTTTCCTCGCAAATGGATCTCTCGCGGCCGATCTTCGGCCGCCGCTCTTCCAGTTAGAGGAAGGCCGCTGCGATCGCACCGCGTCTTCAACTCGCGAATTATCCAACGTTTCGTACGCGACGAGGCCGACGAGAGTTGTTCGATAACGCGAAGGCGGATCGAAAACGGCCTATGGGAGAGTCGTTAGACTCCGGTGGAAGTACGTGTCGAGTATGGATGAAGTACGCGTCGTGAGCGGTTGCCGTCATTTCGTTCTCGATCGACTTCGTGTTTCCTTTCTTATTTGTTCCGATCGACCCCCGAGAGCCGATAAAAGTCCACCACGTGTGAGAAATATAAACGCGAAAATTAAATTCCGCGCGCGGTTTGTAGTTGGTACATTTTTCCTATTATATAGCGTTATACCGAGGAACGAAAAGCTCCTCTATGAGTTTTCGAGGGAATACGTTTCGTGCTTATCGGCGCGTACCGCGAATTAATGGAGTGCCTCGTAGCAGATTGCGCTTAAAATACATTTTACGAGCTTTTGCTTCTAATTAAAAACGTTTTTTTTTCTTCTGCTTCTTCTTTTTCCTGCTCCCCTCCCTACTGTACTAAAACATTGGAAAGCTATAAACGTTTTACGAGACACGCACGTTCAGGGAAAACTCCAAATAAAATCGTCGTGGTAGGTAAATTTCTTAAAAAAAAAAAAAAAAAGAAAACGATAAGACAAGATCGATCAAGAGAGTCAAGCACTAGCTGTCGCATCGTCGCAGCGTGGGATCGAGTGGCGGCCAGAAACCAGGGCACAGGGTAGCTCGATTAAGCGGCCTGTGATGCGGGTGTGCGAAGAAAACGCGACGTACAAGAGGGTACGGGGCGCGCAAGGAGCCGAAGAGGGAAGGGAGGAAAAAGAAGGGAACAGGAAGAACGGGAGGAAGAACGACGAGTGCTCCTCGTTTCTTCGCCTTGGCAACCAAGAGGAGGAGAGTCGCAGCGGCAGGAAGGCACTTAAAAAAAAAAAAAAACGAAAAAAAGGAAAAAAAAAAAAAAACGAAAAAAAGGAAAAAAAAAAAAAAACGAAAAAAAGGAAAAAAAAAAAAAAACGAAAAAAAGGAAAAAAAAAAAAAAACGAAAAAAAGGAAAAAAAAAAAAAAACGAAAAAAAGGAAAAAAAAAAAAAAACGAAAAAAAGGAAAAAAAAAAAAAAACGAAAAAAAGGAAAAAAAAAAAAAAAAAAAAAAAAAAGGAAAAAAAGGAAAAAAAAAAGAATCTAGACCACCCAGCGACCCTTTTCCTGGGTAAGGGTTGCAGACGTGCACGCATGCACATGCAGCCTTCCTGCAGCAAGGTGCTTCACGACGCGTCGGTATTGCCGGCACGTACCCCCGGCCAGCGTCGGCCTCATAAGAGAGAAGCTAGAGAGGTAGATGAGCGAGGGACGGATGGATGGGGGAGACGGTGGAGGTGGCGCAGTAGGACGACAAAGAGGGGTAGGTCGGTCTGGGTTGGCTGCTCTGCGGGGTTACGCGGTGTGTATGCCTCCTCCTGGAGATACACGTAGGGTATAGATCGCGCGATATGTACCGCGCGGAAGGGATTATTCTTAGGGTAGGGTAGGGTTTTGCCCGAGTGCAAAAGTGCGAAAAGGGACGTGAGGAGGAGGGTCGCTAGGACGAGAGGGAGTCTAGGGCAGGAGAGG
>NW_006263750.1:1257728-1258077 GCF_000469605.1 Apis dorsata | reverse complement strand
AGAAGGAAAGGGCGATTCACCGCGCTTCGGACGGAGGGTGGAACGAGGGAGCGCGAAGATGAAGAGAGAGAAAACACGGGAGAAAAGCGGAGCGAGGTGGAGGACAGAAAGAGGGAACTGTGGCGTGACGCGGAGGAAAAGGGGTTGATGAGGATGAAACAGGGTTCTGGTTGCATGCGAAGATGCATAGACGATGCGCGCGAGCACTCGCCAGGGCGGTGCACCCTGAAGGTGCATTGATCCCACGGTGGCTGTGCGTAGGGTGCCCTACCTTCTACCCCGTTTTTCTACCCTTCCTGTCCCTTTGCCTGCACCTCTCGCTTCTCCAGCTCGCTTCTCTCGCCTTCCT
>NW_006263750.1:1256136-1257641 GCF_000469605.1 Apis dorsata | reverse complement strand
GCGGTGAGGCGGGATAGGGAGACGATGTCGGTCTCCGTTATTCGCCGGGCCGGTGTACGTGTTAGAGAGACGATAAAAAGGTGGAGGCAGGGGGAATGATAAAAAAAAAGTCGAAGGAGAAAGAGAGCGTGACGAAGGGAATGCACAAACGCGAAAAGTGCGTGACTCGTTGCGTGGCACGATGAGAGGAGAACTCATTAAAATAAATATACGCGTGTACTCGGTGCTCACGCATGGGATGAACACGAGTTAGGCGTAATACGCGAGGAAACGGAACGATGGTCTCGCGTCATTTTCGCTATTTCGCCCGCCAACGCCGCCTTCTTTTTCCTACCGAATCTATATTGAATAACAAGGATCGAACAATTTTGAACACGCGTTGATAGATTAACGATTAATCGTTGTGATTAATCGGAGGATGGATGATAGTAATAGTCGTGACGAGTTTACAGGAGAGAGAGAGAGAGAGAGTTCCTGTCTCGTTTCCGACTAATTACACGGCGGACAAGAGTAATTGGATCTAAATCCAATCGAATCGTATCGTTTATATCCCGATTACGGTTAATTATATCGGTCGTATCGTTTATGCGCCTTTGTCTATGAAATGTGACACGATTCTCGCCCGGATTTCAAACCAGGTTTACATAATTACATCGTACGATCGTATACGAGCCACCCCCAGATCGTGTTCAATACGCAAGATCGAGTTTCCAATTACTTTCGAACAACCGTAAAAATGTTTGTACTCGCATTTTTCAATCATATTTGATTTTTGGACGTGTCGGAACACCAACAATACTCCACCTTCGATTGGCTCGAAAGCGTTACGAATTAAAAGTTCAAGCTCATTACTGAACTCAAGCATGGGCGTCATCTTACGGGTGATCACTCGCGACTCAACTGTAACGATTTCTACAACGTCGACCTTTGGAAAATTCGAAACGAATCCCGGAAAAATCCGGGGAATTGATCCAGCCTGCAGGAAATTCTATCAAGTGGCCACTTGGTGTTTTATTTTCAGCGCGAAAACGACGACTGCCCAGACTGATACATCGTCTCGAATATCGGTCACGTTCAACTATTGTTCCGAAATATGCACACTTTTTAACCAATTTTAACGAACGCGTAATTATCGCTTACAGATACACAATATAAATTAAATGCCGAAATAATTAATATCTCGCTTTTGTAACGCTCAACGAGTGAATATTATTATTCTCTTTTCGTGAAAATTTCCTTTTTGAAAAGGGGACAACCGAAAAACTTATTTCGCGAGGAAGCTGTGCCCACTTGTGGCACGAAGATAAGGAAATGAAGAGCCGATAATTAAAGTATCACGTATACGCCCTCTCTCGAGCTAGCAGGGATAAGCGAGAGCTCATCGACGTGGCTATGTGCGAGGGATCGTGGCCGTAAGCGTGTGCATGCTCGTCGTGTGTATGCGTGGCATGCTGTGTTATACAGTGGCCATGTGGCTCGACCAACCCCGGTGGTCCACTGCATTT
>NW_006263750.1:1254272-1255919 GCF_000469605.1 Apis dorsata | reverse complement strand
CGGGTACGAGTGGACCCGCTTGTGGACCTGCCACACAAAGCGTATATCACGATAACGAGCCTGGGAATCGGTAAGCGCCGGATAGAATCCTCGGCTTCCGGTTGTCCGTGACGCCGCCGCCATCTCAGCGAACCAACCGAACAAAACCAGAGTCGTTTTGATTTTTCTCTTGAATGCATAATATCCGACAGTGTTCAATGGTATTATCGACTAATGGACGAGTCACGGATCACGTTCGTATACACGTGGTCAACGTTACATTTTCAAATATACTTTTTGACCAATTCTTTTACTTAATCGCGGTAAAAGCAACGTTTAAAATACGATTACACGGAATACATTTGACTCTCTTGGTATTAAAAAAAAGATGTTTAAAAAAATATCGTGGAAAGCAATTTTATTCCTCTTTGCCTTTTTTAATATCTATTAAAAATATATATATATATATATATCAAGAAATATTTAATACCAAAAGAATATATTAAAAAGCAAGAGTTCACTTGCACAATTTCTCATAATAACAATCAAGCGTTTAGTCAAAGAAGTTAGTTCGCCGGAGTTCACCGATTAAATATAACCAGCTACGACTGCTCATTTTCTAATTGTCTTTGCCTGCCCTGCCCTGGAGTTGCAGACGTTGCTCTTAATATTATTACAATTTTTCATTTCCATCGGCGGTAATGAGTCCAAATAGGATTTAGTAATTACCCGGTGCATTAACGTCGTTCTTGTTAAACGGACCGAGCCGTCCGCACGAATCCTTGAACGACCAGTATCCAGAATACTTATTGTTCTTCTCCTCTTCCGGCTTACAAATAAACAGTATTATTTCCGGCTCGTCGATTCACTCGCCGCATTAATTAACACGAATCGAACCTTGCTACGCGCTCCTAGACGTGCATTCGAGACTTGCCCTCCGTCGAATTCATTTCTGCCCGCTCGAAAGATCTATTTCCCAGCAACTGAATACGAATGTTCCGCGACCACTCGCTTCGACCGATTATTTTATATCCACCTGCGCTTTCACTTCGCTCCTCGTAATTTCTATCCAAATGAGTCGTGAATTCCGTGCATCAACGCGCTATAGAGGCCCAGTCACCTGCGATTTGCGGTGAGAATAAATTCAATCGCTACGACAAGCGAACAGGCTCGTAATCGTTAGGGGAAAGTTCTCTCGATGCCATTGAATCGATCAATATGATCGTAATTCAACGGAATATCATACGCGCTATCATTAATCTGTCGAGGAAAATTCTCTGTCCCGACTTTTTTCTTTCCAAGCACGCACCTCTTTCACTTTTCTAATTACGGGTGTCTCGCTTGGAATAAGATCTCTGCAAGGAATGCGGATCCGATCGGTTATGTCTGATAAACCAAATTGGACCAAATTGGAAAAAAAAAAAAAAATATTGATACGAAGTATATATTCCGTTCGAACGAATTTCTTTTAATCACCAATAATAAATCTCTGTATATCTCCACGCGTATTCCTCCTCGTTTATACGTCAACAGTTATTTCTTTCACCGATCATATTCGACGAAAAATTGTAACGAAAAATTTGCTTCGTTCTCTCGAAACGTAAAAACGTAGGAAATCGTAACGGCACAATGAAATTTCCGCGTGCACGAGCACGCATCGAAAACCTC
>NW_006263750.1:1248010-1254090 GCF_000469605.1 Apis dorsata | reverse complement strand
TACACACGGGCGCCCGCCGCGCCGGATTCCTTTCAATCTTAGACGTTTAAGGGCGCGCTCGCGCGTAATTACGCGCAATTTCGTCCGATTGAACGGTGGCCCAGGACCGCGTGCTGTCCGCTCGCGTCTCTTTTCGGCCGCGATCGCTATCAAAGGGCCCCGCCGCTTCCACGAATCGCGAATAACGTCCCCGAATATTATTCCTCTCCGCCGAGGAATTCGTTTCTCCCCGTTTCATCACCTTTTTGTTCGCTCTTCCCTGCATGCCCGCATCGCACGCCCCCCTCCCCGTCGTCCAAGTCGAAGACCTTCTCCCGCGGGAGGAACGAGCGTGTGGCTGAGCTGTGTGGCCGGCTCGCGTCCCCCCCCTCGGGAATTTACATTCCTCGCGTCGGAAGAATCGGCACGATCCTTCCGCGCGATTCAACGCGCGTGCGATTTCCTCGAGCTCGAGGAGATTGTTGTGTACGATCGCTCGATTGTTGTTGTAACTCGTGCTAGAAACATTGTAGGGGGGAGGAGGGGGACAACGTGGGAAGTAATTGTATCGCGATAACGGCGGCCAGCTAAGACGGGAAGAAAACAAACGCGATGAAACTATCACTTCGAGCCAAGATGTAATCGTCTCTCGTGCTGCGGTTTCGCGTAGGAGTAGTTCGTTTAATAGGTTTTTTCCCCCTTTTTCGTGTATTCTTAAGAATATTCAAGAAAGTTCAAATATTTGAGAAAGTTTGGATGTTAATTTTCTTTTTCGGTGTTACGATAAAATGTAATTAATCGTAGGATACACGAAAGGGACGTGATTATCTTGTTTTGTAAGAGAAATCAATTTAAAAATGATGATCCCTAAATTTCTTTTAAAAAAAGATTAATCGTACGTCTTCCTTCTTTCTTCAAACCAACGTCGAAATCAAAAAATACGATCTTTTATTATGTAAAAATAATTCGATTCTCGAAAGATAAAATATCTTTGAAAAGAAAAGAGAAGTAAATAAACGAATGAAAGGATTTAGAGTCCATGAAAAAAAAAAAAAAAAAAAGAAGAAAGAGACGGTGGAAGAGGAAACGATGTCACAGAAGCAGAAAACGATAACCATCATCTACGTTGGAGAGATTACCGATTGACTTGGTACACGTTTTTTTCCTCCGGCTAACGAGAAGCAGTTTCGTATACGATTGGCGTCGCGACGTGATCGACGTAGGAGAGGAACGAAGCGTTCGAGCAGAACAGGGTCGTCGTTTCCTGCGAGGCTGACTACGCCACGTGTGTACCGGTCTCTGTCATAGCCGCGCGTGGGTATGATACACCTAAAGCATGTTGACGCATCGAATTATTCAAATCAGATAGCAAGCCGATGGAAATGGGACGGGATGACGATGGGGAAAGGAAGCGGTCTATACCTCGAGACCTCAGGTATATGGGATCCAGAAGCAGAGGAGGAATGGAGAAAAAAAGAAAAAAGGAATTAACTTAAATGAAAAATAATAAAAGATGGAGAAATACGAAGTAGTCATGCTAGAAAAATAAGATTGAGAGAAAAAGAAAATATTAACGTCTCGAGAGGGAGGAAAAAAAAAAAAAATAAAAATAAAAAAGAATGCACAAGATGCAAAGATACACAAGAGCAAACGAAACAAGGGTAAAGAACAAAAAGTTAACGGAAGCTGCAAGAAAGATGAAATGAGATGCGACAATTTCAACGTTGATAAGAGGAAAGGCTTGGTGGATGGGATTGAGGCGCAGGAGAGAAATGGTGTGAATTTAAGAAGCTTAAGGAATGAATGGCGCAAAAAGAATAATGTAATAAAGGCGGAGTAGTTAGGCGAGGAAGAGAATGTAAAGAGGGATTGAAAGAGGAGGAGGAGGAAGAGGGGGATATGGAAAGTACATGGAACGCGAAGAAGAGAAAAGAGAGACCTCGTTCACGATGAAAGGAGAGAAGCTTTGGTCGAGAGAAGGTCGGTACGATATAATCCAAACATTAGGAGCTACAAATCGTTAATCGTCACGCGAGGAATGCCGACCCCTAGGTGGGACCGTGTTCGTAATTAGATGGCTTCGAACGATATCGATCGTTCCACATCGATTCACCCTTCTGCGCCGCCTGTTTGTATACCACGAGTGGCGAGCATCACGACGACGTGTGTCGACGGTAATGATCCACAAGCGATCGATCGTACAGATCTCGGCTGATGTCGCGCGGAAATGCTCCTTGGGATTCCTTTGTTGCGAATCAAGGTAGCAAGGATGTCGAGGCTCGCTATCTGCCTCCGGTGGCAAATTAGGGGTCAAGCGACGACCCGGGGATAATTAAGTAAATGACACGTTCGGATGACGGCTCACTCATCGGAAAGTTACAAAGATAGAGCTGCTAAATAATCTTGTAATTATATCTCGAGTACCTTGCGAGTGAAAATCTATGCATTTCCTCGAAATATTTTGATCTTGATAATTAATATCGCTTGTCCCTGATTTCTCACGCGTGTCGCGTCATAAAAGGAAGGCTTTCCCGAGGGAGTGAAAATTAAAAATCATTAATTTCCCTAATGGATGCGAGGAGGAATGACTGCAGCCTCTCCTCTTTCAGAGCCTCCCACGCATTCCCGGCGAAAGTGGCGAGCCGAGTGCGTTGCCCGGCGTCTGCCTGCTTACCTGCCTGGAAACGCCCGAGTGCCGTGCGTGGAAATGCGTGTCGCGTGAAAATTATTAGGAAGAGAAAAATGGGAGGGGAGGGGAAAAGAAATAAAAATAAAGAAAAACACGGGGCAGAAAATAAAAGGCAGAAGAACGAAGAAGGGAGATGGAAGGGAGAGAACGAACGCGTGGAAAAGTCGGGAAGAGAAAGGACACGCGGGAGCACGCGATTTGAAGAGGAAAGGAGAAGAGAGTGGTGGCCAAAGAAACGCGGAAACAGAGGGAGAAGAAACGGAAGAACGTTGAGCTCGCGTAGGAAAGGAAGGGGGAATAAATAGGGGAAGGAAAAGAGAGAGAAAGAGAGAGAGAGGCCGTCACAATGCGGCGAGTAATCCTGTCGCGTCGTTAACTAACGCGCGGCTGCTAATAAGTCATTAGGGGATGGCTGTCGTCGAGTTGCGTACACGCACGGTTGTAGGTAGGCAGCGAGTTGCGGGTTACTCACGCAATGCGGGCGCACAGACGTCCCGGATTATAAGCGTGTATTCGTGCTCCTAGTACCCCATCGTGGTAGGGGTGCGTGTCTTGTTAGCGACACCCCTGGCGTTGGACGAGAGCCTCTTTCATCCTCCACCTTTCCCCCTTAACCCCGCCCCTCTTATTCTTATTCCGTATCTGCCCCCCTCTATCTTTTTCCAACTTTCCTCTCCCCAATTCCTGTTCCACGGATCCGTTCTACCCTCGTCGAACCGAGCGCGACACCGCTCGCTCAGCTCACGCTTGCAACTTACGCGCGTTCGAAAGCGTATTATTGCATCGCGTATCCAGATCGCTATAACAATGGGCGCATGTGTGAGTGCGCACGAGGGGGAAGAAGGGGAGGAGGTATGGCGAAAGTAAGCACGCATGGACGAGCAACCCCTGTGTTGGAGAGGAGTTGGAAGGAAGAGGAGGAAGGGAGGGCGATTTCTACCGCGAGCTCGATCTTGCTAACACGGCCCCGCCGTTATATGTCGCCTCGTTATATACGGTGGAACGAGTGACACCGCTCCGTACCGCGGCATATTTCTAGTACGGTAGGTTAGTTAAGCTCTCTTTCAACCGCGCGCACCACTTACTTTGCATGTATGTGCACGCACGGCGGACATAAATAATCGCGTTTAAAACGGCGAGCGGGCGAGCTGGCCGATATTGTCGCGGGGGCTTGCACGGTTACGCAACCAGTCACTCTGTCCGCGTCCTGTCCCAGCGATTGTCTCTTCGGTGATGGCGCGAGCCGAGCGTTGCTCGCGTGGCGAACGCTCGAGCGGAAGGCCTCCTCGTGGAATTTACGCCTCGGCAAGGTGACGCTATTGACCGCGGACGTGCAACGAAGAGATACGTCTCACGGACTTTCCTTCCAAGTGGACTGGTCGGAGGAAAAACTTTACTCGGAATTCAACGTCGTTTCCAACTATGCTCGGCACACAGTACCGGTAGTAACGAGTATTATTCGATTATACGGTTTTTCAGAACGCATCGAAGCTTCTACTTCTATCTCTCAATCTCCATTCAGTTTCCTGATCGTCTTGATCGATCCTCTCCGCAAAAATATCCTCGAATGCCGGGTCGAGAGTCTGCAGCGATGAGAAATCATCGATTCAGAGTCGATCCTCGATAGAAAGGTATTCGAACGACACCTCGAGCTTGTGAGTTTTCCGAGGGGAGGGGGACGAAGGAAATGAAAAGGAAGGAATAAACCTGTGTGCTATACATGGCCACGTAACGGTAAGCGTGGACGAACGTGAACGAGAGAGAGAGAGAAACGTCGAAGAGGATGAAGAGGAGAGGCCTGCCTTCGACTCGAGATGGACCTGCTCGGCTAGTACAGGTATTTACTAGGTGCCTGTACTTTCCCCTACCATCCTTCCCTCCTCCGTCGCCCCTCCGTTCTCCTTGGCTCCTTGGAGAGGAACAGAGCGGTCACATAGTTGAAGAATTCTTTCTCGCGATGCTGATGGACGTTGGTTGGAACCGTGGCCCGTAGAGGTCGACACCTCCTTCGCGGAGAACTCGGTTCCAGGCATTCGTGGCGCGTTCGTCGAAAAACACCGGACGCGCATTAATCAACCCGTTGGAAAACTGATATGTGTTAGCATTGAATTTGCATATCAATGACCGCGGCACAGGGAGGAATCGCTAGAAAACGCGGCGTGGCGCAGGTGTTCAGGTGTAATATTGACAAATGACGCGGTCCGGCCAACGGGAATATCCCGCGTTTATGCTCCACGCCTTTTGTTCTTTTGTCGCTGAATCGTTTTTCCTTTTTTTACGTAGTTCTCCGGGCGACGCAAGGAGGAGAAACATCGGAACGGTGCATCTGGCCCGTTCGAGAAGTCGAGTTTTTTTATCGATTGTGATTGGAAAATTAAATAAAACGATTTACCTAATTTTTATATTATTATTTAATTCATGCAAGTCGCCTGATTTCTTCTTTTAATCTATTGTTATCAACTCGAAATGTCTCTGATCTGTAATTAATAGGAAAATTAACATTTAGAAAATACCGATCGTTCTCGACAGTTCGTTATAAAGTTATTACAGTTGGAATATATTTAAGTAACCAGAAAGTTGTAATTTATTCAGGTTCTCGAGTCCACGTGGCCCGCTCGTTCCAATGGATAAGTTCGTAGACACGCCGGATGAGCCTCGTTTAACGCAACTAGTCAAGCACCTGCGTAATAGAGAGGAGGATGGAGCCTTCCATGGAAGTAGCAGAAGAGAAGATAAAATTGGGATGAAGTTACGACGGTAAGCCAGCCATCCAATACGATTAGGATTCCCTTGACGCGTGTCATCTTCGTTTATACCATTCCCCCACGATTCACGTTACACGTTTCGTGAAGTCACCATTCCCCCGCCTAACAAATATCAAACGATATATCCATGTCCCGAAACTCTTAAAACGCATCAATAAAAGAAAGAACGTCTCGAGATCCGCAATAAACCGGTGACACCCCACCAAGATTTTCACAAACCGGAACAGAGATCCGCGATTATCGTCCGTGTCAGCGTCCCCTCGTGCCTTTGAATCGTACATAACGCCATAAAAATAAAAAATAAAAAGAAAAAGGAAAAAGAAAAGGAAAGAAATAGGGAATGAGAGGCGCGTTCGCGATAGCAAACGCCGTTGCAGTGTCGTCGGTATCATCGTGGTCGTCCCCTATCGAATGCCTTCTCTGCGTCGAAAATATAGAACACGGCCATTTGGATCGTCGTTAAACTGCAAACTTGTAAGCGGAATCGCGTCCTCCCGTACGCGTTCATCCGCCTGTTACGGTCGAGTTATCGTCCGTTCGTGCGCGTAAAGTGAAAGTATGCCGGTCGTTTCACTCCTCTCGTTCTCTTCGACTAGCATGCACACAACCGCATCTTAGTACGAAGGAAGGAACGAGCGAATGGATGA
>NW_006263750.1:1244820-1247852 GCF_000469605.1 Apis dorsata | reverse complement strand
AGAGAGAGAGAGAGACACACACATACCGCGAGAAAGTTTCGGGACCGACCGTTATTTGTGGCCGTCGTGCGGTTGTCGAAGTAAAGAAAATACGGGGGCCTGGACCGTAACCGTAAGGAACGAGCGAATCACGCGACCCAGAGTTTTTTATATTAAAGAAGGGAGCCGGGATGGAATCGCGGCGTCTCTTGCCTAATCGAGCCTCGAAATTGTCCCTGAGAAGTCGTTTAAAAGTCAACCGTGCCGATCGTGACTCTGCCTCCTCGTCGCATTTACACCGGGTAACATCGCGTTAATTGCCGATAAAGTAATTGTACACCGGCGTGTTTTCGCTTTCGTTCGACACCCGGTGTGGAGAGTAAGTCTAAAAAAATCACCAAGCCGTTTGTTTCGCATTTCGGGAAGGTGAGAAATGTATGTGTGTGTGTGTGTGTGTACGTGGCACGGGTAGAGAAGCGACTTACTGTCGCGTGAGACGCGGTGATACGGGGCGCGCGATTGCCCAACGCAGAAAAATTACAACGACACGCGACGAAATAAATGAACTTACCGAGAAATGCGGTTCAAGCGTGGACTCTATAAACTGGCCGGAGGCGGTTGCGTCACTTTTTCTTCCGTAAATGGAAACGGTGATGGGGAAGAAAGAAGAGGACGTTTGCAGAAAAATCGTTGGCTAATCGATCGGTTGTACGTACACGAGAACTGGTCGGTGAATTATGAAACGGGATTGTGATGTTGACTCGGCCGTTCTCTGCAATTTTCTAATGAATATTTTACTCGTTATATCAAAGGGAACTTTGCACGATGCATCCGATCCACTTTTGGCGAATAATTAAACCAAGACTCGGTTTTTCACTTCGATTCTCTAATGAATTTCCCCCCCCCCCCCAATAATATTAATGATTCCAACGAAGTATATAGATTTTCTTGATCCAATTTTACGATGAATTAAAATATCGAATAATCGGATACCTTAGATTTTTTTTTGTAAAATATTATTTATACCGTTGCAAACACCGTTGTATAAGAGGATATTTATTAGTGCTGGCAAATTGTAATTTAACTCGTGACCGTCGCTAATAATATCAACAGATGCAATTGCATAAGTAAACCTAGTTTAGCAATCAATTTATTAAAAATCGCGCGCATATCAATTAATCCGTAATAGTCTCGTTTTAACCTCATCACTGTTGGTATGTACTCGATTAATATTTACGATGGGAGCATTGCCGATCAGATAGGCGTGTCTAGGTAGAAGCCATAGGCCATTCCTCTGGAATCCTCTGGAATCATCTATGAACTCTAACCTAAAACGAATAATTCATAGATATTAATAGATTCCCGTGATTAATCCCCGACGTACGGCGTAACCGATCCCTTATGTTTAAAGATAAATCATTAAACTCCCTCCCTCTCCGTGATCCTCCTCTACGAACCACGAACGCCTCGCTCTATCGTACATCGTAAAATCGTTTTAATAATCATTACCATCGATAACTCTGAAACTCGGTTGCCTCGGTTGTCGTGAAACCGAGCTAATAAGCAATTCACTATCCCCTAAGATAGTAACGAGAAAGAACCCACGTCACCCGATTTAACCAACTTTTTGCCCGCATATTATTCACAGTTGTCTTACCATCAAGAATTAAGAAATCTCGCGCCCTTCGAGCGCGAAACGCTCGAGCACGAGCTCCGTTAATAGATCCTCGTTAACGATACCGCTTAAAAACACGCTACCATTCCCATTGACCTAATCAGACCCACGTAATCCAAGCCACTTGTCGTCAATTTCCTGAAAACGGGGTTCGTTCTCAAACTTGAATCTTCTCGAGCCAGCTGCTCTCGCGAAATCGAGACGACGCTTTAAATCGTGCAACAATTTTTTTCAACATCTTCCTCGAGCAAAATCTCGCGCGATCGTGCACATCGAAGGATAAAAAGGAGGATTCTAAAAAGGGTATCGTGATTGTGGTACGATGTTGGTTGCGAGCGTACGCAAATGATAAGCAAATGATATCACTGGTGCGTGTTTAGCATAATTCGATGATCAGCGGGATTGCCGGTACGTAGGACCGGGGCCGACTTATTTATCGTGGCCGGGACCGGGGGCCCGTTTTCACCTTTGAAAACGGTGGACCGGTGCCGACCAAATACACCAACTTTCGGGACATTAGGCGCATTATTACGCGATGGGACCAGCCACCAAAAGCGGGATAGATAATATATCGTCGCTCGCGGGGATCAGGGCTCCTTAATGTGGGATGGCGGGATAATGTATGCCAAATGCTGCTCCCAGGTGGGGCGGGGGCAATGGGAGGCAAGTGTGCGGCCTGGCTGCGAGTTATTTATTGATTTATGCGAATAATCACGTTCGAAAGCGCCTTGTTGAGCGTTAAGGTACTTTTCCCTCCCCTCCCTCCTATCCTCTTCTCCACTGTCCGCCAACCTCTTCCCCTCTTCCCTCTCCGTCGACTTCTTCTTTTTTCGCAGGGGTAAACGCAAATAAATTATGGTTTACTGCCTACTTCACGGCGTGTGAGGCCCACTGGCGAAGAAGTTAAAAAAAAAGAGAGAGAAAAAAGAAATTGGTAAATAAAAGGAATAAGAAGAGGTGGAAGAGTCGAATTGGAGGATGCGAATCGCGGAGAAATTCGCGTTTGACTTCGTTTTGGAATTAATACGCTCGTCGCCTCGTTGTGTCGGATATAACGTGTTCTTTCTGAACACGTGAGCGTTATCGAGTCTTCTTATCGTTTCATATCGGTCTGTTTTTCCTTCCTCGAGTTCCTTTTTCGCTCTTTCGTGTTTCGTTCTCTCTTTCGTGCGTATCCGCGCGCGTATACGGGTGATGGTTTGCTTCGCTTCACGAAACGGGGAAAGAGGGCCGATTCGAGGAACGAGGGTCGAAAATAATCGGCCGGCCTTCGCGGCGGAAGTCTGTGCCCGCGTGGAATTCGGAGAGGGAGGATCAGAACCATCTTTCATACTCGTATTGTATTATACGTGGGATAATATGAAGAGGATTCGCGCGC
>NW_006263750.1:1241640-1244576 GCF_000469605.1 Apis dorsata | reverse complement strand
CCTCTCTTTCACGAGCCGCGTCGAAACGCGGCGTGGAAACATCCGACAACCGTCGTCTCTCCGTCTCCTCGTGACGCGTCTATCGTCGAGAGGCGTCATAATCGGCACCGTTGTCCGAGTTGACACCTCTAGTGAGCCTTTTACATCGGATCCTCGCAGCCAGCAACGTTTAATACATTCGAACGAGACGAGTTCGTGGTACAAAAAAGTGAAAGTCGTCGACGGATCGTGCGCGATACGAGTTGCCATTATATACGGACATATGTAAATGCCAATCGTTAGCAGAAGGGTATGTAGAGTGGAGTATCGTTCATATGGAAAGAAAGAAGGAAAAAAAGAAAAAGGAAAAAATGTCTATTTCTTACCGATAATAAAATATTCTATTCGAGCAAGACGTTCCATCGTCGAATATTTTTCTAATAGTCGCGCGTCTATTCACTCTACTTCGAATGGAAGAAAGATGTTAAATTAAAAATTTCCACTTGTGAAGCCCCCCCCCCTCAGGAAACTTTAGAACATTCATCGAATCTTCCCTATCCTTCTCCACCCTCGAGAGCTCTGAACTGAACGACAAACGGTAGCAAACGTCTCTCTCTCACCCGGTTAATCCCCAGATATCGGTACGAAATCGGGACAACGATACCTCGGCGATAACGAGGGTCAAGGAATAGTAGGAAAAGACAGACCGATGGTACGAAGAGGGTTGTGACAGACAGGTAACGCTATTACGCGTATCTGCTTTACGCACGTGTTCCGATCCGTGTTGGGGTGGCGTTCCTGCGAGTTCCATTCCCCGAGTGGATTCCGGTCCCTAGGTCGGCCTAGGTGAAACCCTGAACGTAGAACCGTGGAAAAAGTATCGCGGAGAGAGAGAGAGTGAAATAGAGAGACGGAGAGAGAGGAGGGTATAACCCGAGGGGAGAGCAAGGCGTTGCGAGCAAGTATCGGTTGCACGTTGGGTACACAAGGGCTTCCCTTCGGCTGGGCTATTCTAGAACCCTGTCCTCGTCCCTCCGGTAACCGCCGCCTTTTTTTCATGCCTTATGCCTTGTGGCTTATGGCTCATGCCTTATACCATCCCGGATCGGCGTGCTACCTACTACCGTGCGGGGAATACTCGCTTCCCCTTTTGCGGCAGGCGACGGTCCACCGGTCACGCGATCCACCGTCAAGTTTCACGCGGTAAAAACCGTTTTCTCCACGCCCTTTATTGCCTTATTCGAGGATGTGAGAAACGGGCGTTGGATCGACGCGAGACGAGGCTGCGTTTCAAGTGTCCTTGCTGAACGATAGGGGAATGAAAATTGCTCGGCTGGCCTCTGTATGCATGATCGCGCGCTCGAGTAATGCCCTTTCGTGGCTCGGTCGAGAGGGATTCATGGGTTTGTTATGGGGATTGTTTTATAGGTAAATTAAGCTCGAGTTTTACTGCTTTGGTAGGAGGCAGGTTTTTGTCGTCGGTTGGCCGTTGTGGAAAACGATGTTGCGATGTAATGTAGAATGTTTTTTTCCCATCTCTATGGCAACGTTCTACGCTTGTTTCGTTTTCGAGGGATAGTTCGTTGAAATAAATTAAAGATAAAAAAAAAAGTAATTTGTCTTTAAGCCTTTTGTACGATCTTAAATTATAGTCAAGGAAATTAAAATTCCAGCGAATAAATAGATGCAACGATGCTGTTGAATGATAATAAGGCGGACAGATATGTGACGGAAATAACAATTCTATCCCTGTTCGTCGATCGATATAGAAATAATTGCATTCATTCGAAAAAAACTAACTTAGAAAATGGACCATCGTACACATTTGACGCCCGTAATTTCCGTAAAAAACGCGATAAAACGGCTTAAAATCCCTAGCGAATTTGCGTCTCACGGGCAACGATGGCTGAAGAATCGCCAAGCGATCATAAGCTTATTAGAACCGAAGTTAGTTACAAGCTAACTTAACCGCCACCCATAAATCAATCAGCGTTGACACGCCCAAGGGGACGTGCGCCACGTTTGAGCCCCGTTTTCGTAGGAATTCGCCTCGCGGAGTCCGGTAGCCGGGTAATCCGGTCTGACGAGAAAAACAATTTATCCCGCGTCAACCGCGCTAATTCCACGCCTTGTCGTCGCGCGAGGCGAAATCGACGACACCGCAAAGAGAATCGGACGAAGAGTTAAAGTTAATGAAATGCAAACGAGCGCCGGAAGCGGCCTGTTATATAGGGCGAGGGGAGGAGGGGTTGCGTAAAGCATGTGGCGGCGCCGCGTCCCGCTTAACAAGCGCAAAATAAACGCGCGGACAAATAAGCGGCCTACCACGAATAAAATAGTTCCGTTGGCCCCGGTTGACGCGCCACCACCAAGGGTGGAGGTGGTGGTGGAGGAGGATGCGTGGCTGGAGGAAGCGGAGGTAGAGGAGACAGAGGCGGAGGAGGAGGAGGAGGAAGCGGCGATGATGGAGAAAGAGGAGAGAAAGCCGGAGAATGGCGAGAGAAAATTAATAGGTGGATATTTATTAAATCGAACCAACGGCGGACGGAGTGAATCGGTATTTGTCCATTGTCTGGCCGATTTAATTGCAAACATCAATATGTTTTATTTGTCTTCTAACCCTCTTTCGCGCACCCCCCACCCTGGCTCATCTTTCCTCTTCGTCCTCCTCCCGTGCGCTCGATTTCTCTGATCGATTTCTCCCGTTACAGCGTCCTCGTTCCGGTCTTCTCCATAGTTTTTTCTTTTTTCTTTTTTCTTTTTTTTTTTTTTTAAGCTTACCCCACTTCATCCCGCACCACTCTTTTTCGAGTATATATCCCCCGGTCGTTCGAAAATTTAACGCCGCTGTTTGGTCCGGTCAAACATTTGTCCACGCGTTTATCCTCGGCCCGGTTTTTGGTTCGCCGCTCGTTAAACTGATAAATCCGCATTGTCGCGATTATTATTTCCCTCCC
>NW_006263750.1:1229068-1241400 GCF_000469605.1 Apis dorsata | reverse complement strand
TTTTCCTGCCGTCCTTTTACTTCGCATTTCGCTCGATGGATTCGTTTTGTCCATCGTTTTCGTTTTCCCCGTCCCTCCGCTTTTCTCGCTTTTCTCTTTTTTCCGTCGCTTGTATTTTTTTTTAAATATCGAATTTACGGGACCGCGGTCTCGATGTTTCCTGCTCGAATTCGGTATACGGAATGAAACATATCGCGGCGGAGATTCCAAATAAAGTGTTTCGAGAGCGAAAGGTTGTTCGAAACGATGTTTATTTATTTCGTTCGAACGACTCCGATTGCCGCCGCCGTTCGTAGTTTAATTAAATTTCCAATCGACTTCGCCTTTCGTTGCCATTTTCCTCGCCGCTCCTCGCCCTACTTTTCCCTTGTCTCGTGCGAAAAATTTCCCTCCCACTACCATCTCTTCCCAGTTTCCTGGAAACGCGTCTCCCGTCGCGGAAACCATCTCCGTAGCTTTCCATCTTTGATAATTACTCGCACAAACTATCCCGTTGAATATGCGCGTACGTGTGTTCTCAGACGGGTGCATCTGGTCTCCAGGGATCGTAAATTCTTTGTCGAATCTCGGACGCGTTGCGTATAATCGAGAATTTTTCATAGAATTCAACGAAGATGTAAATTCCAAGGGAAACGACGAAACGAACGAACAAATTCTCGATCAAATATAATTATAAAATAAATAATAAATATAAAATATATAATATAAATATTTATAAATAAAATATATAATATAAAATATATTTTATAAATAAAATATATAAACTTTCCCAACTTTCTCTCGGTAAAAAAGTAAGAGAAACGAGGGCACGATTTAATTAATTAGCCGTTTACAAAATTTATTCCTTGCAATCACATTCATCCGGCTTAAGAAAAAAATATCGACGATAAAATCTTGGAAAATCGGATGGAAATTTTAACGCTATATATTAATTCACATATATTTTCTTTCCCGATATCGACGAGATATTTCTCTTCGTATAAATAAATGCCATATTTTCCAGCAATTTACTATCGCGTTCTACATGATGATTACAATTTTAATTTCTCGTTCGATTTTCTTTCGCCGAGAAAGAAGCATCCATCTTAATTTTCCATAACCGCTCCAATATCGATTATCACGATACATCCATCCCTCTGGGGTGAAACTCTTTCATCGTATTTCGCGAGCACCACGCAACGCGCACTAACTAGAAAATTCGTACGTCACACGGGGGCGGCATACGCTTCAACGGCAGGGCGCTTTTCACTTCCACTCTAATTACACTTACTGCACAGTCGTGAGATTTCGTTTCGCGGCCTCTGAATAATGCACAAGGGGAGAACCCCGCGTAAATTGGGGGACACGCTGGATTAGGTATTAACGAGCGAATTTAAAAAGACTCGCAGATTTAAACACACTCTGTCGCCATGCAATTTTAACCGGCCGCTCGTAATTGGCGAAATAGTAATTAACTCTTTGACGATGGAATTCATTTTTCCCCGCGACAGAGCCAACGTGTAGTCTACTCTAAAAAAAAAAAAAAAAAAAAAATAAAAAAAGAGGAAAAAGGAGGAGGGGGGGTTGGGGAAGAGTACCGAGACTCGGTAAATATTCGCGACACGTATCACCGCGAAACGTTTAATCTCATCATCCATTCGCTATAAAAGTCGCGAAGCATCCAATAATGGCAGCCTCGACTTATAGAAAGGGTTCCAGCCTCGATTGCCGCCACAACGCGAAGCGAGCCATTCCGGTTGTGAGACGCGTGCACCAGCGGAAACTCGTAGCTGAAGCTTGGAACCGCGGCACGCGTGCATTTTTCCACGTCTCGCGATTACGCGAGAAAAGCCCGACATAGGGACGCCGAGGGACATTGACAGGTGGTTCACCGGCTGATCTATCCAAGATTTCCTTACGCAACCGACGTGTAATTTTCGCGGTAATTTTCTACGATTAGACCTACCGATACTCCTTTCACTCCTATAACAGAGTTTTCCTCCGCCCCCGCCTGCTCGAGCTAGCTAATTCTCCTCGAAGGTTGCGAAATCGATCGATGGGCTTTGATCGATCGTCCATCCATCCATCCTATGTAGGTTTTAGAACGTAGGTTTCTTTTTTTATTTATTTTTTTCTCTCTTTTTTTTTTTACGATTTTCAAGTATCGAAAGTGGTGATGATCGAATTAAAGTGGAAAGAATTGTTATTCGAAAAGTGGCACAGTCTACGGTAGAATTCATCTTTGGCACGTTTGACGTCAATTGGACGGTTGTTAACGATAGAGAGTGTGGAATTTGTCACGCCCGTGTCGCGTCGTTTCCGATTTTTAAGTATTCGCACGACTGGCCATGGTAACGGTGTGTCGCCCCTCGCACGCAGGACGCGATAATAAAATATTCAGAGCTCAGTTTGTACCGTCGTTACAATTTTATAGAATTATAAATCGAATTAATATATACCGAAGAACATCAACGTTTTCAAAAATATCTTTTTGCCAATCGTCCACCAAATCGTTATCCATTGATTGTCGAAAATGAAAATTTCTAAGCGCACTCAAGAGTCGTCTTTCCAAAAAGACGAAATGTGAAATCGAATCGAGGATGTGACTGCTCATCGCGTCATCGCGGAATAATATCCACGGATTGCACGTTTCGCGTTAAACCAACGGAAAACCGTTTTCAACGAAAAAGCAACAGGATATCCGAACGCATCCGGCTGGCTGCTGCTAAAGCATAACATACGGCCCACTAACTCTTTAGCTTTCGCGTCGAACAAATCCCACGCGCATAAACATCGAATTCCTTCGGCCACGAACCAGAGCCGCACTTTGTATCGCACTTTATTTTAGGATTCGCGGATCCGTGGAACGAGGCAACGCGCGCACGCCGCCCATCGCTTCTTTCTTATATTCTCCTTCGATTCCTCGTCCCGAGAAGAAGAAGACGAAAACCGGAAGCTCTCGATCGGTCGAATCGCAAGAACAGAGGGGAGAGGTATGTATCGGTCGGTGAGAAGGAGCGAAAGGGGAATAGAAGAAATTTCGGGATAGCGATAACGCGGTAACGCTCCTCCTGCCTCCTATTTCACGTCATTTTCATAAATTAAGCGTCGTATCAGGGGGGGCGCAGGCGCGCGAGACGGCACGGCCGTAACTTTGGGCATTACAATAATAAAGAGTCGGGTTAGGCCCGTCTGGCCCCGAATGGCGAGGGCGAAGAGAAGAGCTGTTTCGAAACATTTCCATAATCCAACCGTGCTTGTTACCTACCCCCCCCTTCGACCAATGAAAACTTTCATTTTACGCGACCAAAGCCCGGGATTTCACCTACTCTCGCGCGAGAGAAGAACGTTTTCTTGGACGTTCGTCGGTTATTGCGGCTTAACTCCGAAGCGACATCTGGAATTTCGTGGTTCCCGAGTGTAGCTGATTTTATATCGAAATCGAAAGGAATAACAAAATTTTGAGATCGTCGATCGAATTGATAGAAGAGATAAATTCTAGGAATTCTAGGAAGAAATTGGAAATGGAGATGTTGATTTTTTAGTTTAAACGAATTTTGCTTTTTACTTTTTCGAATATCTAGATCTGACGAAAACTTGAATATGTATTTTGTAATCTCATATTCATCGTAGCAGTAATGGAGTACTTTTCTGTGTTAAAATTTAGAGAAAGAGTAAATTCCGAAAAAAAAAAAAAACGAATTTATTTCGCCATTCTTCATCGTCCCCTTCAATCTCATCCCTTCCATTATAGAAACGAATTTCTTCGAATTCTCGATACGCCTTCGTATCACGAGGCGATCGTTCACGATCATTCTTTGCCCTAATCTCGGTATTTACGAAGGAAGAAACGGTACAATATCGTGAGGAACGCGTTTTTACTTAACGTTCCTCCACTACCTTTCGAAAACACGAATTCATGCGGCGGCGGAGGTCATCGTGGAATTCGTGGTTCCTCCAACTTCAATTATTTAGTTTTTAACGGAACCGCTGTCCGCCAAGCAGCACGCTTGGACACGCTTAATCCTCCTCTTTACGCGCGATACATTATCGAACCAGCACGCCCACGGAATTTTTCATCCGTGAACCTTGCTCGCTCGAGGAGAGAAGAGATTCTCTCGAAGAAGGAAGAAGGTGTGACTGCTCGAGGCGTTCGATTTTGTAATCCTTCCTCCATTAAGGAAACTTATCGCCAGTTTCTCGTGCAATTATATTACAAGCTTGTAATTAACTCTATTATACACTCTAGTTGAACGCGGTTGAAATATATACATGATGATATGGCTCGTTGCGTGGCTGTGTTATAATGCTGAAATACAGAGGCTTTTACGCGGGTAATATTCAGTTTATACCATTTTGCAACTTTCCCCTTGGCGGAGTACGAATATTTCTTGTCTCTGGTAGACGATATTAATTCGAGAACAGTTGCCAGGACTCCCGGAATTTTCGCGTTTCATCCGCGTGAGAATCCGCGTTGCTTTCAGTCGTTTCTTCTCGATGCCGAGATTTCGATATTGTGTTTGAAACATTCTAAAATTATATAAAACGTTTCAGAAACGTTGCATAGTTTGCCCGGATAAATTTAACTTCTCTCTGTTAATCTAGCGGCTAATTTCGATGTCGCGGGCTTTGCTACGGAATTAATTAAAAACTGGGGTTGAAGGATTGGAAATTTAATTATAAATAAAATCGGATGGTGGATGTAATAACAATTTTATTGCGAGGGAATATTCTTCCCTCCAAATATACCTAATAAAAATATAACGAATTCCATTTTAATATACGATTTGTTCAACGATTTTAAATATTAATCGAAAGAGGAATAGAAACTAAAATAGAAATATTAAAAATTCATCGGCTAATCTGGACATGTAATTATTAAATGAATTACAAAATGAAATATTTACAATTCAATTAGCGATACAAATATTATTTCAAGAAAATAACTCGATGTACTGTCCACGTAGACCATTCCTATTATCTTCGTAAACCGTTATCCCGTCAAAATTCTCCACGAGGATAGTTATTTCAACAAAATTCGATTTTTCAATCATCTCTATCCAGAATTTATTCGCTCTCACTATCCGAGCCTTATACAGAAATATTCGATCTGTCAAAACGTTATAATTTTAAAAGAATATACTTTTATCTACACAATAGAACGCTTAACTAAATTCTCCATTTTCCGAATAATCTCATCTCATCTCTCTTATTCACAATTATTTGACCCGTCAAAATTTCTCGGGACACGAAGATAAAAATATTCGTTTCGATCAAAAATTCTTGATCAAATCATCCCCCATTTTTCCATCATTAATTTATACCGACCTCATAAACGATCAATTCGTCGCGAATACCCAACGAAATTCGAATTGGAACAGCACGAGAGCGCGTTGAACTCGGAAATCACGATATATATATGTATATATATTATATTGGCCGACACGCACGCGAAATCGCCTCTTGTGTACACGGCATTATGCGCCGCGATCGACGTTGGAGCCGCGCGGCATCCGAGAAAACGAGCGGAGGCAAAGGAGGTCTGCCGGTCTCTCTACGTGACGGCATCTAACTCGGCATTCGGTACACGGGGTTTAGAGGCTTCCCTTGTTCCCTCCGTCTATATATGTACCGGCAGCCGAGGATTTTGTGTAAGCGTTTCTGAAGTGACTTACGCCGCCGCGACTTGGCAATGCGGCCGATCGCGACCGATCGATGCGTCGCGCTGCCTCGGAGCTCGCCTTTCACGGAGCACAAATTTCACGTGCCGGGATTTAACGAGGCGAACGGCTTCCTTAAACTTTATCTACTGTTCCCCCGCGCGAATTTGCGAGAAATCTGCTTGGCGAGGCGGAAGGAAATAATTTCGACAAAAGGGATTTCGAGCTGGGATTTTTTATCGTTACTCGGTGAAACAAGTATTATCTTTCTGAAATACGTGTTTCGAGCACGTGTTGTTAAAGATGTTGATGCAAAAAAGTGTGCTCTATAAACGAGAAATATTGTATTCGTAGTAGTTCATCCGAGATGGAAGAAACGGAGAGATTGTCGCTCGTGTAAAAGATATTCGTATTAATTCCTATTACTATTCAACCGTATCTGCTTCCGAGCGTACGAGCGTAATATTATAATTCATTCCATAATCCTCTTAATGTGACACGACGTCATTGACACCCGAGCAACGGGTTCCTCGTCTCGGCTCTCTAAATTTCGGCTCTCGTATTACGATTCGTCAATCATCGGGCGTCGGTTAATCCGATACTAACGTATACCCAGGAATCATCCGTGGATCACGAGTTTCATTGGCACGCGAAGGCTCGGCCAACGAAGGTAGCGTCGTCTCGAGGAGGACACGCCGGATCAAAACTTATCAGATGTTCTTGAGCGGTGGACGCGTGACACGTTGGAACGATCGAACGTTCGCCGGCCGAGATGAAAGGGGAACCGGAAGGGGACGATTCGATCGTGCGCGTTCCGGAGTCGACGCACGTCCCGCGATCGATCGATCCCGCTTTCACTTTTGTCCACCGTGTACACCGATGTCATCGGCTCGTCGGATCGTGAGCTACCTTCTTCTTACCTCTTCTTACCCGCGGGAAAAAAACCTCTTTGTTAACCGGAAGCACGACTCTTTGGATTGCTTCGGTTCGATTCGATTTCTTGCCGATAACTCACCATAAAAAGATATTGTTCCGAAATCGTTTAATTCGAACGATATTTTTGCAACTCTGTATTGATATTCTCACGAATTGTGAAATATTTCTCTTTTACGATTTTATTCTTTTTCTATTATTATTGTTGTTATACCATAACTGCATCGAATGAAATTAATAATCAGAATTATCGGTCTCTGGAGACGTGTCAAGGTATATTGCCAACGTGAAAAGAAGGTATCGTAAATTTTTAGAAAAGTTTTCCTTCATTCAACGGTGAAAGGATATTACGAAGAAAACTTTCGTTGGAAAGTTTCGAGTCTATGAAAAAATAGCGAGCGATAATTTCATGTTTCTCGAATTAACTATTTCTCCATTCTCGCCGCTACGTGTACCGTTTCTGCTAAAGACGTACGCTTCACGGGGGACGAACAATGGTGGGCATTGTACGGTAGAATGCAAACCAGCGAACGAGAAAAGTGCCATCGATGTCGACGCAACTAACGCAACCAGGCGCCACGTCCTCGTTTAGTCCACGGTGTGTTTCTTCGTTTCCACCAAGTGCCTCTTTATCCAACCTTTCTTCGTCCCGTTTAACGCGACTCGCTTCATTGGGATTCTTGATTTGACGGGACACGATCCGGTCCAGAACGTGGCTAATTGTAGCCCCTTACCGTGAACAGTCTGGGAACAGAGGTCGCCAGAGATGCAACGAAACATGCACCGTGACGAATCGTTCGAGAGTAAATCACGATTTAATTCCTTCGTTAAGAATGATTATGATCAAAGAGTATCGAGCCGACCGTGGTTGTCGCGGAAACGAAGCCCCCTCAGGCTCGCATTAAAAAACGTTATAATTACCGAGGCTACGAGAACAATGGCTAGCATTATTAAGCTTCCATCCTATCCATAACGCGATGGCTGCCATATTTAATCCGGTGTTCGTTGATCGTTAATGGAATATATATAAGTTTCTTTTTTCTTGGATCGTGTTGATTCATCGTTTTTCCTCTTGAATCATTGACTTTTTTTTTCTCTACAAATAGTTTCTCGACAAGTTCTATTAATACTTTTTATCTAAAATCTAAAATCCGAAAAGTTTTCTCAAGACGAAAATAACGTTTCCAAATCGACGTTATATTCGTGAAATTCTGATCGATCATCGGCGGCGAATTATATTTTTCGTAAAAATTTCTCAAATTGCCAAATCGTAAAAAATCGGAAAGACGAGTCTCACGAATTAATTGCCACTTGGTTTCCGCTCGAAAAGTCTGGAAAAGAGGCCGAGAACGATCCGGACGTGCCTTCTCGGTATGAATCAGGATTAGCCTCTCCGTTAGACAGGACGATGATTTAAGGATGCCCACGCCAACGGGGAATGGGACGAGAATAACGCGTCGTATAGGCGCGCGCGTAAGTACACGGATTTCGGTGAGCCTCGGATCTCCGGGGGCGAAATAAAACATAAAGCGGCGAAAAGGAAATCGTAATGGCCGGGACGCGGAGGCGGGGGCGGCGCCTTCCTTATCAAAACACGGGACGCGTTTAACGTTATTTATTGGTTATTAAAGTGAGATCGCGAGATCTACGCACCTACGGGTTTCCCATACGGCCACGGGTGGAACGACCGTTTCGTTATTTTCGCCTTTGTCGCGTTTGATCTACGACGTTACGCGAGCATATCAGGATAGATTTCTCGTTCACGATCGTCGTGATTAACGGGAGGATTAACGGGAATTTGATCGTAGAATCGTGGAATCTACGGTATGGGAAAAAAAAATCTAATAATAAGGGGATTTCTCATAAATTTCGAACGATTAGGCATAATGAGCTGTGAATTGAATACCAATTACTGGAATCGTGTTCTTCTCTTCTCCTCTCTCTCTCTCTTTCTTTCTGTTTTTAATTCTATATTCTGCTCGACGACACAGATTCGTCGCGAAAATCAAATCGTCGCGTTTCTCCTCTCCTTATTCCCTCGAGGTATTTATGTACCTTCTTCGAGTACATAAAAAATGCGACGTTGAAAAAAAAAGAAAAAAGAGAGAGAATGCGCGGCATCGATAAACGGAGAGCGGGCGGGGGACAGACAAGTGGTCTGGAAATTATTAATAAAGCGGGTATTGAATGGAATGTTTCGGATTTACCGGTTACGTGGAACTAACGCCGACGATATCTGAATAATTTGTTCGTTAATTAAAAAAGTTTATCGTGGCCCGAACAACACCTCCTTGCCTGGTCGCTCGTCCAAAAGCTTCGCGGTATTTAGCCGCGCAAACGAATTGCAGGAAGGGGGGTACGCCGCGTGTATTCGGGCTTAATTGAACCAGCCTAGAGGGTTAGTTTGTATTCCCGAGTCCCTCCTCTCTTCCTTGATTTCCCCCTCTCGTTCCCTCTCTCTCTATCTCTCTTTCACCTCTTCCCTTCCTTCGCTCCCTTCTTTTTCTCCTCTCTTTCTTTCTCTTTTTTTTTTTTTCACGGGAGAATCGTTAAAAGTTAAGCGTTCTCACGGCCTATACCCCCTTCCCTCCCCCTTTATCGACATCGTCGCCATCCACCCGTCCACGTGGTGGTGTTCGCCGCTGCCGTTTGATCCTCCGAGGAGTATTCCTCCTCGCGAGCTTAAGTTCATTAATTTTACCATGGTTTCGCCCGTTTTCGGCTCGAAATCGTCTCGACGACGAAAGGATTAAAATTACAGGCTGGGGAAGCATCCTCGATGCCTGAGCTAAACGTCAAATTACAATTAACGATGAAGTGGCCCCGGCCGTCTCCCTCTTTATATCTGCCCCTCTCCCTCGCTCGCAATCAACTTTAAGCACTGCAGCTTGCCACGATGTTGTTCCGGCCTGGTTGGCCTCCTCTCGAGGCCCGCCCTTCACGGGACAAATCGTCTTCTCGATCTTCCACGAAACGAACGACGGGAAGATTCGTCGCGAAGAAAAAGTCTCTCGCGTTGTATCACGGAGCTAAGAGATTTCTTTTAATCCCGATGCATTATTCGATTTCAACGAGGAAAACGATAGACGATTGGACGAACGCAGGAAACCATTTTTCCCGCCATTGCTTCGAACGGCGGGATGAATTGAAATCACAATTATTCCTTTCTTGGATATTCCATTCATCTTACGCGAATTCATCTTACACTTTTCCTTTTCTTCTCGATTTCGGTTGCAAGATCGAAGAAAGAATATTTATTTTCTCTTCCATTTACAGGGAACATCTGGATAATTTATATTAAAATAACACGATCCCGGTGGGAAAAATTATTAAAAGTCAATCATCGCGGAACGGGGAAAGGAAAGTTCTGAAAAATTTGATCTCCTCGGAATCGCGTTTCTTCCAAGTCTTCCATCTTTCCACCGTTAATTCGTTTCCGCTCGCTCAAAACTTCTCCGCGGAGAGGAAGCATTGTACAGGGACGCACAGGAACTCGATCGGACGGATCCACAACGGAGTTCGCCTTTGCGCAGTTCGCCCGCTTCCGCTCGAGTTTCCGCGCGAGTCCTGCGGACCGCTCGGAGACTCCTTTTTACCGCGGGATTTCCTGGCTCTCGAAAGTTTCGGGGGGCGTTATATTTCGCGTAATTGCAAGAAACAGAGGAAGAATAAGGAAGCTCGGCAAAAGTTTTGGAAAAAGGGACGGCGGACACTTTGCGCGCGTTTGTTTTGTTAAGCTCGTACAATTTTCTTCGAGCAGCGTGAACTTTTCTATTAAGTTATTCTGATAATTTCTCTGCCGTCTCCCACCGTTCCAACCAAGTCGATATCGAAGTTTACTCTAAAATTAGATAATTAAATAATCGAACTTTCCCATAAAATTCAAATTTCCTTTAAATTTTATATAACGTTCGAACGATCATTAACTTCAGATGAATTCGTTCTTTTTTTTTGTAAAATCATCGATGATTTCAATACGATCTTCTTGAAAAACTTTAAGATTAAGATGATAATTATATCGTAGACACGTATTAACTTAAATACGTTTTTTTAAAAGCGGATCAACTTGTCGAAAATTTTCCCTTTTACGTTTCTAAGGTACGTAAAAAGATGAAAGGAGTCCTCTGTCGGTTTTATAAATAATACCCTTAATGAAAATGAAGTATCCTCGGTGAAAATGCGCGTAATATAAATTTTACAACTTTTAATAAACCGTGATGGGTTTCTCGACCATCGTGCAACCATCGGATTGTGATTATTTCGGTGCTCGTATCCCGAGGTCCCATGAATATGGAGACGCGTCGAAGTGAAAGTTTGCCGCGGTCGCCAAAGGAGCTTTAAACGCGCTTGCCACCGTCCGAATACAGGGGTGGAACAACGAATTTCAAAACATCTCTCGGTAACTCGAAACTCTTCACGCTGAAATTGCGTCCATCGTGATCGCGTGCAAATCTTTCTCGACTAAGATCAGATTTCACGAGTCCCCCGATCTTATGGACTTACGGCCATTACGGCTCGTAATTCACAATGGAGCCATCAATCGTAATTAATGGTTACTCACTTACTCATTCCAAGCATAAAAAAGAGTTGCTCGACCACCTCTCGCAAATCAATTCTCACCTGTATCCACCATAAAACCATCATACGCTTACGTGTCTCAATCAACCTCCATCCAAGTGTAACACAACGCACATAACGTAATCTCCATAAATAATAATCGTAACGAACGAGCCTGTCCTCCGCGCAAACACGACGCATCGTCGTATAACGTACATCGTGGAATGAAACGGCAACGTTCGAGGAAGTCGCCACACGGTACAGGAAGTAGAAAATAGAGTGTACGTGGCAGCTGCCCCCTACTCGTGGAGGATGCTCGGGGGAAACGTGATGAGGGAGACCGGGAAACGAGAGAGAGGGAAAGAGACGGAGAGACGTTGTACGTAAGGAGGCGCGAGAAAGAAGGGGAGAAAGAGGAGGTATATATATATATATACCGGGTAAGGAACGAGGCCAAGAAGCGGACGAAGTAGAGAGTTTTAAGAGGCTGCGAACACGGGGATCCCGCTGCGAACTTGGGTGGCGCGTATGCGGCATAGGCGTAATGGGGCAACTTGTCAGCTACCGCGGCTCGTCCGTCAGGGGGACGGAAAGGTACAGCGCGGCTGTGCACGTCGTCACCGTGGAAGAGTAGCTCGTAGAGAGAAAGAGAGAGAGAGAGAGAGAGAGATACGGCCCTTTTCCTAGGCGTCGTGTGCTCTCGTGCCCCTCCTTCTCCTCCTCCTCTTCCTCCTCCTCCACCTTTGTATTCACGCTGAAGATATAAGGGCCGGTACGAGGAATCGGCGTTTGATATCCCGGACACGTAGCGCGACTCGCGACTCTCCTGGCGAAGGAAGCACGGAACCAGATGAGCCACGGGTAGAAGAAACAGGAAGGGGGAGAGGAAGAAGGACGTCGGTATCTCCGAGAGGAGGCCGACACGCTCGTCCCATCATGGATTACGTTTCGCTCCCCATAAGCGCGAGCTCACGCATAAACAACCAACTACCGGTCTTAAACATGTCTCTCTCTCTTTCTGGAGAGAACGCGCGCGCACACCGTGTTCACCGTCACCGGCTCTCCCCTTAACGAGCCGATTCAACCTCCTCCTGTGCCTCGGTCCCGATTCGTTCGGCCCGTGGGATTTGCTTTGTCGTTGGGCCTGGCCTCCCTCTCCCCCGCATATCCCTCACGGAACACGTCGAGAAAGAGGGCTGGATG
>NW_006263750.1:1222321-1228805 GCF_000469605.1 Apis dorsata | reverse complement strand
TGTACTGCCGCTTCGATCGAGGGCAACGCTGATTTGGGAGTCGCGGCGCGAGTCCTCCAGCCATTTTTCTCCAGGGATATCTTACTTAGCGGGCTTTGGTTCGGGTTGCTCGGCCTGTATGGAAAGGAGATATCGTCTGTTTGGGGGCTTGTTCGGGGATGTTCGATGAGATGGTACTCGGCTCGATCCGATCTATCCGTGCTCCGTGTTTGGAGGAAGACTTACAGTTCAATTCCGCAAAGATGTATATATACGTGTTCGTTCGAGCTTTTTCTCTTTGTACCCGATCCGTTTATTTAGATTATTCCGTCATTGTATTTGTTAATTTGTTTTTTCTATTGTTACGTTTCAAATTTCGCATCGTATCTCGGCTAATACGCAATAATTGGCCGACACGATCTACTTAGTTACTTTGCTCGATGCTCGCAACATTCCGGCCCCTTTAATTAATCAACGAATCCTATCGCGTAAAAAGATTATAACGAGCTTCTGCAATAAATCTTCCAATCCCTTTCTCTCTCTCTCTCTCTCTCTCTCTCTATGTATATATATACATATACATATAAATGGAACGGTACCTTTTTACAAACTGCACGCGAGACCTCGGTTTGCTTAGTCAGCTTGAATCGCGCGGCCCACCGATGGCAATTAATCGACCGTTCACACGCGGCTGTCACATAATTTGGCGCAAGTCTCGAAAGCGGCGACGTTATCGTGACACGTCGGTTGAAACGTTAATTTATGCCGCTCAGGGAAACGAAAGAAAACATAAAGCGCGGACGTCACGTATTACGTGCGGCCACGATATTACGCGGTCTTAATTAACCGGCCCCGATAGATCATAATCTTATAAATCGTAATTGAATTAAACGAGTGGCCACACCGCAACGAGGAACGCCGATGTCTCGCGACGTGATTTATACACACTTTGCCGTACGCCGGTTCCGGTTGTTTAACGTTGAAATTATCGGCCACGTTCGAGGTTGCCCACCGGGAAAACCGTACCGTTCCTACACCCTCTCTCTCTCTCTCTCTGACCCTCGGTCGTCTCGCCTTTTTCTTCTCCTCCTTCTCTCTTCCTGTCCGTTTTTATCGCTGCGCCCCCGCTCGATCGACAATTACGCCGATTACGATCAGCACCGCGAGCCAATAACCGCGGCCGACCGTTTTCATTTCCATAACTCACGGAGGTTTCGCCCGCCGTTTCAACGCGCCACCGACGCGCTCTTTCTTAAACTTCCAACAGCTGCAGCTGCAACGCACCTGGAACTTCCACGGATTTACATAACTCGGAATAGCGCGAGCCAAGTGGTATTCGTGGACGCCTTTTGGCGAATGTTCAATGCCAAAATTTCTCCCGAGATCGCGCAATTTTTAATCCGATTCTCGTTCCGTTCGTACGTTTATTTGAATGTGCTCCTTCTTATTAGAAATTTCATTCGAAACTTTGATTCAATCTATTTCGAACAATATTGAATTTATGCAGAGAGATCTCGTCTCGAGATGAAACGTATTCGCGTGCTATCCGTAACAAAGATATTACAAGGATTTATCTTCGATAAAGGGACAAGTATAACCAGGCCACGATTCACGATCAGCTAATTGTTTGTCGACGGAAAAGAAAATCACCTTTGTTCACCTATTGGCGTCTTTTTCTCACCCTTTCCCTCGAAGAGACTTTACACGAGTCCAGGCCGACGTTAATTGACGTATCGTGTCGTAATGCGGTTACGCTATTATCTCTGCCCACCGTGGACTTGATATTGCATTAGCGGGTTGATCTTTCATGAGTCGACGAGTTTCCTGTGATCGCCCGAGGATATCGCTCGCCGAGATGAGAATGGATAAACCGGAACACCCCGGCCTTGGAAAACGTGACTTCACCGTGGGCGATTAGATTCAACGTTTACGCTGGCTCGCCTTTTTTTCTTTTTTTTTTTATCCCGTACCCACGATCGTATCGCGCGATGAAACGTTTCGATCAATCTTGGATCGCGATTATCGATCGATCGCGATGGCCGATCGTGAGAATTCGAGTTAAGATTCAACTACGTTAATTTTTCCATCGAAGTGGAGTTATGTATATCTCTAAACGAATATATGTTTTATTTTTTGCGCGTAGAAGCTTCACGGTAGATTGATTTTCTAGTTTAATATCGGCTAAAAGTGAGAGTAAAAATCTGAAATTCTAATCGGCGTGTTATTTAACGTGCAAGTTGAAAGTTAAACGACGCATAATTTGCGTCGGGTATATATCGACGATATATCGTTTAAGGATAAAAATCGATCGATGAAAGATCGAGACATTTCTAGTGCTACAATCACGAAATTGTCGTAATAACTCTGGTTCGGCGAAAGAAGAACCCGGTCTAACTGGTCGTTCGTTTCGTATTTTCTGTCTCCGCGATCGACTCGATATCGTTTCTACGATTTCTCTTTGGAAGATGTTCGCTGCGTATCACTGCGTCTTCTCTATTTTTGAATAATCTCAAATGTTTGAACGCACGGTTATCGAAGAAGACCGCAATATACCACGGTATATACTGCAAGATTAAATAAAAATGATGAATTAATTCATAATTATGGTTCAGAGAAGCGATAATCGTGGCTGACGACCGTCAATTTCAATTAGTCTACTCGTTAAACAGTGGTAGCTATTCGCGATGGTCGAATGAGAGACATAAACGCCAAGGCCCCAAGATTTATAAATCACTGGCTTTTATTTCTGCTTTAGGACTCGTCCCATTAAGCGAGCTTCCCTCGTGGTAAACGTTCGCCAAAGTAGCATGGGGATAGACCAAGAGGCCATTCGCGATTTCTAAATATCTTATTAAACAGCGTCGCGAATATCTAATAAATTGCACACTGATAGGCCTTTTTTTCCTTTTTTTTTCTTTCTTTTCTTTTCTTCTCCACAGACATGAGATCAGACGAATGTGCATGTGTTTATAGATGTTTCTAGCTACTTGACTTTGAAACAAACAGCGAATATTGTAACCAAGTATTTGATTTTTATCCCTTGATGCGATGAGATATTTGTTTAAAAATTTCCAAATAGGTATATTTAGAAAATTCTATTTTCTTATTGATACAATTTCTTTTGTACCTAGAGATTTTTACGATCTCTACGAATTGAAAGCATGCAACCAGATATCGAAGTCGTTCAATGTAACCAGATCCTTTTGATCCTTTTGATCCCTTGGTGTGACGTAGAAACTTTCGAATGTAATCTTTGCAATTAAAATTCTTGCAACCATGTACTGGTGGCAATTAGCACAGGCTTACATTACAGTCGCGCAAAGCTATCCATAGTTAAAGAAAAAAAAAAAATATCGATTTTCATTCCAACAACTTTAATGAAGCTGTTAGCTCAGAACGAGTGTGCGTTTCGGTTACAAAGTTGCTTAGCCACGCTTCCAGCTGAAACATTCTTCCATTCCAATAAATTGCTATCCACACCGTGTGCAAGCCACAGGCGCGGGTATCACGAGACCTTGCCTGCCTGCCTGCCTGCCTGCCTGCGTCTTCCCTCGTTCCAGCTGGGGAAAAGGCTTTTTCATACCTAGCAACTTCCCTTTCGTAATTCTGACAACCGAGTTGATTCCTATTTCCTTTTCGCCGGCGAAAACACGGAACTTGTCAGCGTTGCGAATCGTGGCGAGGTTGCGCGTGAAAATAAGCGGTCACGCGAGATAGCCGGGCCGAGGGAGGAGGAAGAGGATCAAGTTAAATGAAACCCCGATCGGTCTTCTCCAACTACGTACACCCGATCCCTGTTACTTCTCCAACTTCTTCCTCTAACTTCGCGCTGGATACTTCCCGCGCTGGGAATGAAGTTTAATCGAGTCTTTCTATTATTTATCTTCTCTTCCTCGTTAGCGATCGCGCTTCCCTCTCCCCGCCAAGATTAATATTTGTCGTGGACTAGTCGATGCTGCTACATGCCCGTGGCTGTATGAATATAAACCCGATAAGCAATTTTAAATTACCAAGTAAATGTAAATTAATCGTGTATTGCTCGTCACAACAGTAGAGCAAATACTAGGAATTTTTTCAAATATTTATATTGGCGTCTTTGCGTTCAAGCGTGGACATCGATTATATTTCATAGAAGTCCTCTTGTTGAAAAACTTCTTAAATTTAACGATATCGTGCTCTCTTAACTTATTCTCTGTCGATGAATGAAAATAAAAAAAAAAATATTCTCTCAAAGAGGATAAATTGTTCAGACGCCAGAATTCGAAACGAAACAAAAATCAAATCTTGTTCGTCGAATAAAAAGAAGGAAAAAGAAAAAAAAAAGAAAAGAAAACTCGAAAATTCACACGTCTCCCCTTACATCAAGATCCCCTTACATTTTTTCTTTTTCTTTTATCTCGTTATTAGGGAGCGAGAGGAAGGAGCTTGTACGCGCCATCAAGCTTTCACGAGCGTTAATACGCGGGTACGTAGGGGTAATCATCGAAGCACGAGCGCGCGAGAGGAAAGATACTACTCGTCATTAGCGCCGGGCCCCGCGATTACGATGCGCGACTTTCATTTACCCGCTTAATGCGCCCCCGGAAATTCGACGAAAAGCGACCCTTCTTCCCTTAGATTCCTGCGTAAAACGTGATTTTCGCATTGCGAAGCAAGCAAGCGAGCCGCGGTCACCTCGAATATAATAACGAGCCACACCGCTCGATGCTGGAATTCGTTCAAGCGTAATTAGCGGACAGAATCGTGGCCCGAAACGAGCCTCAATTAAGCGTTTCCCCACCTGTCTTGGAACGGTAATCGCGAATCATTCGCGAAAAGTTCGCCCCGAAAGTCGTGTCTCGAAAGTTTCTCCAGGCTGACGAGTCCGTCTGAGCGCGCCACGATGCTGAACGTTGTCGTTCAAACGCGGAAACGGTGTATCACGTTGCGACATTGTCTTCCATCAACGCGGAATTTAATTTTGAAACGCGGTCGGGAACAATTTTGGTGGAGCGTTTGTGTTTTTGGGGAATTTAAACGGGATGGTCGATACTTTGGTTTGGATTAAGAGATTTTTTAGAATCGAAGCTTTCAGAATTAATCAAATTCTGTTTATGATGGAAGGTTTATGAGGGGAACTTAATTTTGAGATTTTTTTTGGAGGGTTGTTGGAGAGATTGTGATACTTTTGAAATCTTAATTGAAATCTAAGTTTAGGTATTGTATTAGAAATCTAGGCTTTTATTTAACTGAATTTCGAATGAGAATTTATTTTTGTAATATTTTATCGGTATTGTAGCTTTGTTAAGGTAAAAATTTTTCTCTTTGAACAGAGTTTATATTAGGAAGCTGCAATTCTATAAATTTGTGATGAATTTCTTGATTGTTTTATATCGTCGTTTGGTCCTTTGAACGAGCGAAAGAGTAGATTTAGTAGAAACGAGTAAATTGGAAAGAAATTCGAAAGATAATTTGTAAAGATCAAAGAACAATGGTCTCTGAGTCATTTCCTGTATCGACAAATTGCACTTGTGTGACGTGTGTACAGCAAATTGCATTTCCTCTCGAGGTCTTTCCGACCTCGAACGATTTAATCAACGTCAATTAAGGTATCCAACGATAGTTTTATTACAATTAACCCTTGGTTGAACTGCGTTCGAACCAACAAGATATTTTTCCTTCCTACAAGATTCCTTTGCCTTCCTACGATCCAATCGATCTCATAATCGAGCGACTCGAGAGGGAAAATCCCTTCCTTCTGATCCAATCGATCCATCGTGCATTTTCTTTTTAATTAAAACGCACGATCCAGCGCAAAATCACGCCAATTCCAATATTATTTATCGATTCGTTCCAACACCGGCAGAAGGGAAGGCATTATTGCCGATAGTCTTCGAAGGATCGATAATTTCCTCCGTCCCGAAAACAATGGAATTTTCCACCGATTATTAATAGGAGCGGAACAAACCATCGCGCGGGGTTGGTTTCGCGAAATTCGACGCCGGTCGGAAAACTTTTCTTGGAAAGGGGGTTGGGGAGAGAGACGGCGGCCCGCGTCGCCCTATACGTTGTTAATTACGAGCACAAGCGAAGCCACGAGACGTCTTCCGTGCACGTTCGGGCGAGTGGAAATTCCGATACGTTCCCGTGTACAGGTCTGGAGCGCATCGAGAGCATCGTGCATCGTGCCTCTCCCGCCTCCTCGTATTGAATTTCAATTATTTATCGGGAACTCGCGCTAATTGCAGCCGCGCGGCACTTTCCGCAAGAAGCGGCCGCCTCGTCTTTCAACCGGAGGGGAGAAGCAGAAGAGAGGAACGCCGCACGCATCCTCCCCTCTCTCGTTGGCGAAAGCAAGAACTAACGTGTCACGACAGACGAGGGTCCTTGGAAGTCGACACCAGGCTACCTTGAGACGACGCGAAAACCAGCATCGTGGTACGAAGGGGGCATTGTGCGCTCTGCATACTTGCGTACGGTTAACCGTGTATTAACCGAGGGGCATCCAGAGATGTCTGTTGATCGC
>NW_006263750.1:1217047-1221864 GCF_000469605.1 Apis dorsata | reverse complement strand
ATTTGACATTTGGCTGGAAGTAATTCATATTCGATAACCTAGTTTCAAAAGCTGCTTAATATAAATATCTTTCTACATTTTCAAACTCGATAATTTATATATCTGCAGTTAACATATTTCTATTAAATTAATATTATATAATGTAACGGGGAAGGGAAACGTTACATGTTAAATCTGGGAATAATCAAATGAAATGAAATATCGTATATAATTCGTTGAATAATGAAATAGAAAAAAAAGAAAAAGAATGATTGAAATCATTCTATGGAAAATTTAGAAAATTTAGAAAAGAAGGAAAGCGACGGGACGCAAATTACAATTGTGAGAAACAGGAAAGGTTAAGATTCAATCGAGATAAATCTTGACTAATGATGCAAATCTGATGTAGATAAAATGCAATCGTACAATCGTACAATCGAATTTCTCCAGGAACTAATAAAGATTTAACAATCGGTTAGAAATTAATTCGCTCAAACACGTGCAATTACATTTTCCTTGTTAAAATTCCCAACACTCGCAAATTATTTAAACATTCAACAGGATCGAGTATTAATAAATTATCTCAGGCGCCAATTAATGATACGCGTCGATCTTTATTACGATCATTCCATATCCCCCGCCCCTCCCTCCAATCTCGGCTACCACGTATCTACGATACCCGGCACAATGTTCGCAATTAGCTTCACGCAACATTACGTTCACGCGATGCAACTGAAATTACGATTTTAACTGCACCAATTTGCAACAAATTGCCAATACCTATGCAATCCTCTCGCGTAAAAGTTTGCTCGCGTTTCGCCTACGCTAACGGAGGCCAATTTTAAATCTCAAAAACGTTGGGGCATCCCATTCGACGTACACAACGTATATATATATATATATATAGGTAACGCGTGGAATGTATCAATCGATCAATTTCAACCGGATATTTTTTAACGTTATAAGAAGAACGCCCCAATAAGAAGGCGAACCCGAGACCCGGCGGACCCACTCGATGGCGCTTTACTTTTCCTTTTAACGTCGCATCGTCCATCGTCAAAATTATAATTCGAACAGATTACTCCTCGTGGCGGAGTTCCAAATACGATCCCCTCGATACGTACACGGATAACAGATTGAAGATGGCTCGATAGGATTGGCGGATCCACCGGGTGCACGTGGGTGGAAACGTCATCCTCGAAGTGGAGGGTACTGCTTCAAAAGTCAGATGTACTTCAGAAGATGCGGCGTGAAAACCGGATTACTCTTAATTAACCAACCGGTCAATGCATACATTGAACCAACGCTCGTCCAATCCGGCCCGGATTACACGCGTATCTTTTGCCCCGCGTATTTTTTACGTCTTCCATAATCTAAATCGGCGTCGAGCTTAATACCTTCCGTTCACCGAGTCGATCGATTCGCTGGAAGCAACTTGGTAGCATCATCGTGAATGATCGTTCAACTGGGTTCAATGTAAAGCGGCCGTTTCGTCGAACTCAATTATTCTTTACAACTTCTTTATCCCTTCTTTGCGAAACAGGATCGATATTGGGAATTGTGGAAACTGGATTTATAGTAAAGAATACATAGACTTTGCAGCTTAATGATAAAACCGTATAAAAACATCTTGATTAAAAGATATGCATTAAGTGAAGATACACACGCGTAGATATACCGAAAGAAGCATTCCTATACGGTATTAATCCCAGAGAAAGACAGAGGGAGAGATCCTTGATTCGATCCACGAGTAGAAGTCGCGGAAGCGACTAATTTCAATTCCATCGCGGCAAAGGGAAATCTGGCTTCGAAGCTAGCGATCGCATCTGCCGACCCCGAATGCAATCTATGATACAAGCCTAACGGTAATAGAGGCAGCACAAAGCAGACTCGATCTCGCGGAATCGCGGAGTCTCCCGTCTCTTTCCCTATTATGCCAGATCGACAATAATAAAGTCGTCACGATCGCGATAGAGCAAGAAAGGAAAGAGAGAACGAACGGCGCTGGCGCGATTCATAGGGCACGAGCCAACGTCTTCCATTCATCGACGCTGTTCAACCTGCAACCTCGATCCCGTAATAATTGCGTCCGCGAAATAAGCCGAAGGCACGTGCTTCCTTCGAATCAATTCCACCGTTCATCGACCGGTTGAATTATGGTTTTTCGTGTAAACACACATTTTATTTTATATCGTGCAATTTATCTTAAAACTCGATCCGTTGATTAAAATTTGGAAAAATTTAAATTGTTGTAATTTCGAAACTAATGAAGTTCTGTTGATGAATCGAAGATCGTTAGTAGCGCGAAACATCACTCTTTGAAATGCTCTTTCATTTATTCCGATACGACTTCCGGTTCTCGAGATATCGTCGTTTAAAGAAAATCGTCGTTTACTTTTTAATCGTTTACGTTAAACCCTATTGAAATCCTATTAAAATTAGGAAAATTTTAAATCGCTATAACTCCGAAGATAATGATTTCCGGTCAACGAGCGAACGATCGTTAGAAGCGCTGATTCTTGCCCTTTAAAACGCTTTTTTATTCATTTCGATATCATTTCTGGTTCTCGAGATATCGTCGTGCAAAGAAAAGAGTAATTTTCGATCGTTTACGATCTCTGTCCTTGTCGTTTATTCGGAACTCTCGCTCGCGCCTAGTCTCACTGACCTATCCCAAAGTCCAGACAAGCGACAGACGCGATTCTTGGAAAAATAGTAGTACGCGATTTCCAAGAATAGAGCAGGTTAATTGCTCGCGGGCCCATTCATAATTTCCGCACGGTCTTAAATATATGGAAACTTTGAATCCTTGTATCTCGGAAACCGATTGAGATATCGGGATAAAACAAAAAGGGATTTCAATGCTTATGCTTTCCTCTATTTCCTACGTGTATTTCGATAACAAAATTTTTAATTTATTCTTACGTTTTTTTACGTAAAATTTCATTTGCAATGATCATGCGATAAAATTTATACAGAGACATAATTTACATAATGTGACGTATTTTTCCTGTAATTAAATATTTAATTAAATATTTAAAAATCAGTTCACAAAATCTAAATCGATTATAAACGAAAATTTTGGCAAAGTGATTCACTTAATCGTGATGAATATATTTCATACTTATATACATTTTTATATCGCATCACTTTGCCGAATTCTCTGTGAAATAGGTGCAAGCCATATCTGATTCTGGTCTGGTTAGTTCTCGTCCAGTAAATCAGGGCATATTTACCTATAATGTATGGACGCGTTCCCGCGATGCCGTAATAATTGCTCTCGCAAGGAGGCAGCCAGCCAGCCCAGTCAAGGAAGGAAGTCTTTGTTGCGGCCAGGCCAGCAGTCGACCAGCTATCTACTCCGGCCACGGCATGGAACGAGTAAGGCTTGCACGAGGCGAACGCCGCGTTGCATTCTAGCAATGGCATGCTACCGAGGTTAATTGTATTGGTTCTCTCGGCCTCATTCTCATTCAATCGTGATCATTACCCGCCGAGAGCATCCTCCTACGTGTCACTCACACGTTTCATCGTACCAAGTGTACGTACACGCCCCAGCAACGAGATTGTGCGGCGAGCTTTCCTCCTTACAGCTTCGTAGAGAAGAGGCGAGCAACGTGTACCGCGCAACGTGTATCGCGGTCACGCGTGAGCGCGTGTATGTGCGCATAGACTTTGTGCGCCAACCGCGTCCACGAGCTCGCTCTCGTCCACGATGGATTAACTAACGAATGTGCATGCACGTTCCACCTCTGTTCCGCCTCTATCGATACAAATTAATAGCGTCTACACGGTGGAAGCGAGCCACGATCGAGAGAGGGTTGACCGTGGTCGGTGTCTGCGAGGATGGACGATCTGGGATCATCCGAGTCATCGTCCAAAGGTGAAGATTTCTTAGCTACTTAAAGGAAACCGAGATGGCACTGTTCGATCGACTCGTGGGCGGATTGGATAAAGTTATCCATTCGTTTGCTCTGAGGGATCTCGCGAGTGGATGGGAAAAACGGCGAGTCACGAACAGATTAGTCGAGGTTTTCTCATGCGGGGGTGTGTGGAGTTTCGTTGAATGAAACTGCAGAAATATCGTTTTGTATATCACAGGTATTCGAGGCGTGAACAGTGAGGCCGAGTAACGCAAATAAAGATACGTACTTAAGATACCATCTGCATATTGCTTCACCGTAAGCAAAAGCCAAGCTTTTAATAAATCCAACAAATAAATCCGACAAAATTACAAAATATATTTAAAAGAAAATCTCTCCTCCATCTCTTTATTCTACATCTACCCTATAAATAACCTCATCTTCTCTCTCCAAATTCGCATAAACACACGTTCAAAAATCGTTTCGAGACGGAATGGATCGTCGCTCAGGCTTTTCTCGAGTACCGAGAAAGAACGCTCGAAGAGTTTCAATTTCTCGAGTTGCGCGTATTAAAGAACACGATTCTTACGCCGTGCAGTAAGAGGAGGATTTCTCTTCGTGAATCTTGGCCGAAAATCCTTACATTATACCCGACGGGGATCCAGAGAGGGAATTCGACGTGGCAAAGCGCATAAATAATCGCGCGTGCGAGCGACGAGCGGATTCACGGTGTCGAACAAGCGTGGTTACCAAGGCGTNTGCCTACCGGCTCTCTTCCTGACCATCGGCTTTCACGCCGTGGCGGGGCTGTCTCCGCGGGAATGAAGGATCGGCCCGAGCGCCGCGGGTAGCGAACGAGGCTTGATACGTAGCATTCATAAATCTGCGCGTTTTTCAGCTTTTCCCGACCGTGGCGACCTTGCCCGCCGCGCCGCTCCCACGTTCACGCTCGGCGCTCGTTTTATTCGCTTGGCG
>NW_006263750.1:1212103-1216551 GCF_000469605.1 Apis dorsata | reverse complement strand
CGCGAGCCTCACTCCAGAGAGAATCTCGATTTCCGTTTTATTTGGTCGCCGCTGACCAAAGGATTTATGGCCTTCGAGCAGCGGAGACGCTTACACGATGCCAAATTCTTTGGCCGCGATCGCCGCTAAAGGATATCGAGGCTTCAAAAAAAAATAAGAGGGGAATTTTGTGAAAAAAAATCCTATCCTAGAGATCCATAAATTTTGTCGAATTTCTCAAAGCTAGGAGGAACTTTCGTTGGAAATTAAAGTTGAAACTTTAATTTTTATATAATACAAATTTAATATAATTAGGATCTTTAAACGATGATCCTAATAATGTTTTTTTAAAAAGAAGAAGTGAAAATTAATTCCATTGATTCATCGAATGAGCGTCTCGTTGATAACGGTAAAGATTTTTTTCGATCGAAGATAGACGATATCGGGAATAAAAATACTGTGGGGGGGAAGAGAAAAATATTCAGCCGGAATCTCGGGAATGGATCTTCGCACGAGTCCGGACGTTGGAGGAGGTTTTCGATCGGTTCGAGTTAGCACGGGCGAGCGACAATCGCGAACGAGATTCAAAGGGGCTGCTAGTAGACCCGGGGCTGGAGTCGAAGGGCTCCGCTAATCAGAGATTTAATTGATACCATGGCGAGCACGACCGTCGCACACGAGCGTGCGCTCGCACCACGGCCACAGCCACGCACCGACACACGGACGCACACCGTGGAACGATCCTTCTCCTCCTCCTATCGTGGCCGGGCAAAAGGACGGAGGCCGTAATACATATGTAACACGACAGAACGATGGGACACGGAGGGAGGGACGGGGAGAAACGTGGATAAAGCGGGTTACAGGCTACTTAATCCTGAGCTCTTCATTAGCAACGCCGGCGAATCACTTCAGTTCCTCCTTCCTTCTCCGTGTGTTCGCCCCACGATTGTTTCGATTATTGCGCCCTGCTACGATCGAAATTGTCGTCGTTGTTCTCATTTCCATGTTCAAAATCCAAATAGTCTCTCCCCTTCTCCCCCCTTTTTTTTTCTTTTTGTCGCGCAGAATCCTTCCAAATCAATACCGATGTATCGTCGATGCAGCGATCTTAGTCGTTTCGGAGTTTTAATCGTTTAATCGATTTCCTCCGTATTTTCGACGATTCGCGAGCGGCGATCACAAAGCGGTGAAGACAAATATCGATGCTTTAATTGCCAGCTTGGACAGAGAAAAGGACGTGACTCGAGGACGGAGGTTTCTATACCCGATTTAATCCGAGTCCCTGGACGATTTAAACGCGGCACGAAAAATCGAACGAGCCCGATTATCTTTAATTTTACGACATGTACGTGAGGCCGTAACGCGGACGGTATACGAATTAACCTCGATTATCCAGGTAACGATACGGCGAAACCGCGCCAGGACCACGAGGCCGGAACCTTCGTCCACGATGAAGGGGAATACGATACCATTGTTGCTCCTCGAGGAGAGAAACGGCTGGTCGCCACTTACCTGGAAACAAAAGGAAAAGGCGAAAATTACGATTCAGTTTTGAGACATGGCTGAAAAGTACGCTTAAACGGGGAGAGGGTGGGAGGAGAACGGAGGAAGGGTAATTAAATGCATGCTAGGGAACTTCTCACTCGCTTTTCCACCTTTTGTCGGAAACTTTGCAACCCTCTCCCTTTTCGTAAGCTCTTCGTTTGTCTCGTCCTCTTATCCTTCTTCTTTTCCTTCTGATAAACCAGGTTGTATTAATATTAATAACACCGTTATGCCTAATAATGGTGGTAGGGAAGTCGGAGTTTTTTTCGTGAATCAGTATGCGAAGCGGATTCGTGCGAGTGGCGGTAAACAAAAGGCGCCGGCGCTCAAATCGAATCATCCGCCGGATACTAACGAGGAAACCGTTCCTGTGATGGCGTGTTTGCTCCGTCTTCCTCGTTTTTTTTCTCTCTTTCTTTCTTTCTTTCTTTCTTTCTTCTATCTCGGATTCATGACGGTACTCTATATCGTAACCGTCTCGTCTTCGAATTCGAATTTTCCACGTCTCGCAAGAAAATTTGTACAGGCGTTTTTATAAGTGAAATGTTAACTTAGTTATTTCGTTGTCTTGTATCATCATAATTACTTTTATTGAACGTGAAAATATATAATAAATCAATTACAGAGGAGAGAAGTCTTCGAATTGGTTTGAAATAAATAAATTCAGGGATTCATAATTATTGATCTCATTTTGAAAATTAGATATTTAATATTATTGTATTCAAAACAATAGTCCTTCTCGAAATTTTTATTTTATTTACAAAGTAAAAAATGCAAAATTTCTTTAAATTATAATTTAAATTTGTTAAAATTTTCTATTTGATGTACACATTTACGATATTCGAGCGTGAATTCAATCTAAACCTTGACGTTCAAATTTCTCCACGTGTCTATTAAACCATAACGCGACCAGTACAAGTAACTATACAAGCAGTTTGGTACAGGGTGAAGCAATTTAACGCGAATAGGCGGATTGCATTCGTTTCTATGCAAGAACGCAAGGCTGTATCCACATAATTCCGCGATTACACACGCAGACACGGAGCCAAGGAGAAGGATTGTGTGGGCCGTGTTCACATTCGCGGCAGCATTTGCGTACAACAACCGAGCCAACTCGATTCTCTCAACCCGTTGCTCTCTATCCTCGTAAACGTCTTCCACACCGCGCTAATTTGTTTACGTAATCATCCGTATTCCGTTTCGATCCACCCTATCTTGTCACATCCTGTTCCCCCGCCAATCTTCTTCCTTCCACCTTCGACTCGAAATTCTATTCCACTTCGATTTACTGCCGTTTAAATTAATATCGTAGCCGTAATTTTACGACGATACGGAATTGTAATCTTCGATCGAATATATTGCACGATAAATAATAGATGGATAAACGTTCTTCTAAAGTGATCGATAAAATATTTGTGAACAATAATTTAGAACGCTACGAGTATATAAAGATGTTTAAAGAAATTAGCTAAAAGAATTTCAAAAGGAAATTAACGTTTAGAGCGATTAGAAAGAATATAGTTATAGTGTTGGATATATAAAAGCAATCGGTAATTTCTCGTAAGAAAGCATAACCGAATGTTGTCACGTTCATCTCGTAAGGTGAACGACCTCTCGAATTTATAACTTCCTTTCCAGTAGCTCTTCCATTTCCCTTTCCCTTTCCGCCTTTTATTCTCTAAAATATGGACGAGAATTACAATGTATTTTCTTTCGAATTTGGTTCAAGGTTTTCGAGAAACATTAGTCACGAATTAGGAAGAAAAGGAACCAATGTATAGGGTGTTAAGCTAGATATTGGATCGCGCGTGATTAGATCAATATTTATAAAATTTAATTGACACGTGGGTGTTATTCGATCCATATTCTGGAATGTTAAATTTTATGAACGCAAAGATTCTATAGTTTTGCCGCGATCAAGGCTAGCTTATGGAGGAAAATACGAGGAGAATTCAGGAAAGAGAAAACGTACGTGTTTCAGGTAAATTGAATTGCCGAATAAATTATTATTCTAACGATTCTTCATCAAAATCTATGTTTCGAGTAAACCGATCGATCGAAATTGAATTATATTTATTCAATCTCTCATTTCCCCCCGAGATTATTATCCCCCGTTAATCAAAATTGTATTAACACATTGTTGTATCGAGATTTCGTATTATATATTTTATCATAATTGCACGTATTGCTAAATCGATAATGGAAAAGAGGCGAGTTCAAAAATATAATTTGCTTTGTAAATAATCCAAATTACGAATTATAAATTTAATTTCAAATTTTTTTCTTTTCTACTTCTTTCCTTTATTTTCGAGAAATATAAGAATAAAATCCAAATCGTCTGGAAGGCTACAAAGTATCGAGGAATGCGTTTAACAACCCTCGAACGGTTCACCCGCGAATCGAAAAGTCGTGGTGAAAGGAAGAACAGTGGAAGAGATGGAAGTTTCGCAGCTGTTAGCGAAGCAATAACGGTGTCCCTCTCTTTTTTTTTTTCTTTTTTTTTTTATGGAGGATGGAAGGAGTACAAGGATGGCTGGATTCATCGCGAGATCGTAAAACGACGGTTCAGATATTACGATTATCCGTCCATCGATTCCGCGAGATGAATCTCGTACTGGAGATATTTTCTCATGGTAATATAAACTTGCTCAACGCTTGCATCGGATTAACTGGTCGTGTCCAATAGAAGCAAGAAATAGTCGAGGAATTACACTTTGTAATTGTTAATTTATGCGTGAAATTGTAATAGAAATAATCCATCTTAAAAATCTATCTTATTTCGTAATATCTCTTGGGAGAATATACTCGATGATCAAGTGGCTATATATTCAATAGCTAGTATGAAAAGTATAAGTAGTCCACTCGATACGACCTATATTTCTACACTACGAACATATTCAATATTAATTATATCTTCCACGCTA
>NW_006263750.1:1210713-1211886 GCF_000469605.1 Apis dorsata | reverse complement strand
TTAAGAGAGCAAAAAAAAAAAAAAAGGGTGATCGTGAGTAAAATAAAGTAAAGACAGAGATCGAATCTCGAATTTTTCCTCTCCTTTACTCGTTCATATTCGATACACGAGAATACCCCTTTCAACACCGGAGATCCGTCGACGGTGTCGTTAAAGAGGCCGTAAAAAGGTATCCCCTGTATCCGGATCGCTTTTATGAATCGCGATTTCCTCCCGGTTCATAAATATTAAATGTTTTCACAGACAGTTTTGTACCGAAAATCGCGCCACGGTACGAGATAATATCCATCAAGGAGGTGGATTATCGGATTCAATAAAATCTTCTTCCGTATAATAATAATAATAACAATAATAATAATAATAATAATAATAATAATAATAATATCGTTGTTGGCTATCGGTGGACAATGGAGGATGGAACACGATGGAACACGTGAAGGCGTTCTCGTTTATCATGCCACGCTCGTAAATCAAGGATGAGGCGAGGGGTCAGAGCAAACAAGGTGCGCGACGAGACACTATATGAAGCGCGGAGCTTGTACCGGTACGGCGCTTTTAAATTCTCGTAATGAAATCGTAAAGCGACGACCAGACGGATTTCGCTTTATGGGTCTCATCAGCCGTGTCTGTCTCTGCAGACGCCGCGACATCCGGCAAACGGATGTATCTAATGGGGGATGCGACTCTGCGACTATTCGAATCTCATACTTTGAGCGTTAACGTTGGATCTTATTGAAACTCGAGTTCTTCCATGTGAATTTCGATTTTTTAATGATAATTTGGGATATTTTGAAAGGATCCCGTGAAAAACGAGTTTGAGATACTCGTATTTTAATTAGAAGAGGAGAGTATATTTAATTTAAGTTCGAGGATGATGATTGAGCATAGATAGATGTTTAAGAAGTAATAATAATAATTTGTTAATTATTATTATTTAATATTACGTAGTAGTATGATGACAGTATGAGCAGACGTAACAAAATAATATAACGTCAACACGAAATAAACAATAATATGAAATATGCACCGAAACAGAAAATGAGAAAATAAATTACAGAAGAATCAAATAAAACATCGAGGAATATACAATAACATACAGAATAAACAGAAATATGAAGCGTGTACCGAAAAAGAAATAACAATAAAATAAAATACGACGAAATTAAATGTACA
>NW_006263750.1:1204809-1210551 GCF_000469605.1 Apis dorsata | reverse complement strand
AAAAAAAAAAAAAAAAAAAAAAAAAAAAAGAAAACGAGAGATTGCCGGTAGCTCTTGCTAGAGATAAAATTTCATCCTTTGAAAGGGAGAGAAAAAAAGTTACTGAAAAAAAAAAAAAAATTGTATCATTCTTTCGTTTTAATTGAAGCAAAGTGATTCCGAAACGAAATTGGAGAAAGAATCTCCGCGTTTCCACGATTTTAATTTCATATATTCCATGTCGTAAAATTTAATTTACGCCCATGAAATTTTTTCTCATTCAATTCCCTTCATCATTTTCTTCAATTCCTCCGTTTCCATCGATCGTTCAATCGACATTATTATACATAATAAATTAATCGAAATCATGAGATCCCGACTTATACAGCAAGAATGCAACCAAAATTGAAAAGCAACAACACGTGTAACGTTCTCCATAAACCTCGAAGTGTCGTGGCCATACACACACACACACACACACATACAAATACACATACGTGTAGAAGGCGGTGAACCTTCTTACAATTAGACGACAGTCACGAGAAGAGTGGAACAAGGGGAATAAAGGGAGAAAACAGAAGTAGGCAGGTGTTTTTGCGAGCGTTGGACGTTGGCGTTGTGGCTCGAGAGACTCGTTCGAAGGCTGTTAGCATCCTTCTCCGCGTCACCGTGTCCGGATCTCCTTAGATCTCGGAACGATCTTCGACCGATCTCCTCGCACCTGGTTTAGTCGCGTCTACCTGGCTAGGCCTTATCCTCTCGCGGCCACCACCCTTCTTCTTTTCTCTCTGCCTCTTTTGGCCTCGCCTCCAATCTTCTTCTTCGCTACCTGTCTTCGATCCTTTATCCTCGACTTTACGTTTTCCTTGGAATTCGCGCCATTCCTCCGCTCTCGTCTCTCTCGATCGATTGGCCGATCTCCTGAGCGTGGAATCGTGGCACGGCCAGTTTGTGAAGGAAACAACGCTTCGGCGGGTGTTGCTTCAGACTTGAGACGTGCATTCGGATCGTCTCGACTCGAGATTAAAAAAAAAAAATAAATAACAAAAAAGAGAAAAGAAAGAAGGAGAACAACGCAACGGTAAGCTGTCTCTCGAGAGGCGTGGGCGGTTCATTCGCGAATGAATGAACTCATTTCTCGCTTCAGGCTCGCCTTGAAGACCTGGTTCCCTCGATACACCTCGACGGGATCCCCGTTAACCGCCTCGATTTCCAATTCCATCCGACAGGAAATCGATTCTCTCTTTATCTTCGATTTTCCTCAAGATTGTTCCCTTATTCACCGAGCATTATGTAAGAGAGTTGCAAGAATATCACGAGTCGTCCTCGAGGGCATCTGGCTGGTCGTCGAGACTTTATCGAATCCATCCACTCGATTGAGAAAGAATTTTTGAGAAGAAGGAATTTTACGTTTCACGTTTGTCACGATCGAATGTATAAATTTTGAATTAGATAATTGCCATCTATCGGTGATTCGAGGAGGAATTATTTCGTGTTGATTGGAGAGAAGAAAGAGACGCGAGGTGAAAGGTTACGCGGATGAGAGACCTCGCAGCAGTGATTTCTATTTCTCTGATATCGATGGATTCCGCGTGATTTACATTCCCACCCGATTAAAAACCAATCTCTTTCTTTTTCCTCCCGATTGGAGCATCGTTGCGTAAACGGAATGCGTGAATGCAGGCGGCAAAGATTGCCCCTTGCGTCATCATCTCGCGTACAAGGATACGAGCGTGGATAAATTAATTTGCTTGCCGCATCAGAGATGAATTCTATTCGGATGATAGTAATTCTAGAAATAAACGAATTTTATTGCATCCTCGAGGATAGATTCTGCGAAGCAGCATATCCGTAATTTCGCGTAAATTGCAAAAAATTCTTATTAGAAAAAATATTATACGCAGATGATGAATGTGAAATTTCATATCAATTACGTGTGTAAGATTCTTTATAAATCATTTAAAATTTATCTCTTCCGTCCCTCTCGAATTCCACGTAAAATAAATAATTAACAGGACTTTCATAATAAAAGAAAAGATTGAATTGAAGCAAAAGGAAAAAAGAAAAAGAAAAAATTTCGATTCGAAAAGATTCGAAACGAGCAGTGATAAAGTTGGATTCGATAGCGCTCGATTTTTCCACGGGGATTTCGCCAACTTGCTAACAATTGGTTCGATACCGGGGTCTCGTGTGACCAAAAGCTGGCACGCAGCTACTCGATGCAAAATGGAGAAAAAAAGAGAAGGGAATGGAAGAATAAAAATGGAAGAAAAAACGAAAAAAGGACGAAGAACTGTGCGAAACGATCGGCGTGGAATCCGAACGGCGCCGAAAAGTTGGACAATTTTTAATTGCCACACGTCCGTTACGCGATCGAAGCCCCGGCTCATCGTTTTCTCTTTCCACTTTTTTTTTTTCACGCCGTTCGCGCCGACAATCGGAGCTTTTCGTATTTTTCACGGGTGCACGGAGGCACCGGTAAAAACTCGACGACGAAACACCGCTGAAAATCAGAAACGATTGATGAATGAATCCCGTACAACCGTGCACACCCGTTGTTTTTACCCGGTTTTATAGTTTTCAACGTACGGTTTGTCAATCTCCTGCCGTGTTATCGAGATTCCACGAGATCCGTGGAGAATTCAGGATTTTCTCTGTCGAAAATCATTTTGATCGAAAGACCATTCGATCAACGATGTTTCATCGAGCAAAAATTTCACGATTCGACATTAGTTCAAACAAATCTAAATTTAGTTAAACTCGTATCTGGCGTAGTCTTTATTGGAATTCAAATGTTCGGATACTGATCGTGTTCCTTTTTTCTTTTTTTTTATATATATGGAACGCAAAAGAAGAAAATTGAAATTGACTGATCGCGCGATATCAAACGCGAAAAATTTAATACGAAGATTGGCAATCGATTGATTCAAATATCGCGAGAGGCGTCGGGCTTTTCGATGCGAAGGGGCCATTTACGTGTTTCTGTCCAGGAAATTGCTCTATTGCCGATATAAATAAATCCTACAGATTAAATTCCGCTTTTTTTTTTCCTTTTGAAAAAGATGACTTTCGAACGACCATTGATGATACTTCGTTTTCAACTTCGTCCTCAATTTTTAATCCTGCAGAATTTCAATTTATAATTGAAAGAGAACGAAAAAAAAATGTCCTCCTCCTTTTAGCATTTTTACTCTCCCAACGCGTGTATCATTCCTGACACTGTAACAATTAAAAAACAAACAAGGACACAACTTAACTCGAGCCACAAATGATCCCCCCGTGTAAATCTTGCGTATATACCTGTTAACGAGCAACGTTTTTCCGCTCGTTTTTCCATCGATCACGCGTGCGACCGAGAGCGGATCTCCGTGTCAGCGTAAAAACTGGACATTGAGCGGCAATAAATTGCCGTAATTACCATACGCGCGCGTGGAAGCATATTCAAGGCGACTCGTGAGAAAATAACGCGAGAATTCGCGCAAGGTGATCGAGTATATCGCGTCTGTCTGTCTCGCATCCTCCCCCTTCTATCCGCGCTTGTGCACCGTCTAATAGAAAAGAATTTTCTCATAGCTTCGACTCGAAACCGCCTGTCGAGATTAGCTACTTTTAACATTATCCCCGATCGTCGTCGATTATCGACAAGGACGCTAAATGCATCGCGAGCTGGCGGCAATCGGTATTTCGCAACCATCTGCCCCCATTATCCCGTGTATTATCGAGGTAACGATATTTCGTTATTACTTGGGAAGCATCTCTGTATTACGACCGTTTATAAGTGATCAACCGGTGTCAGGCTTCGCCCGAATTTCGTAACCTCCTTTTCTCTTCCCTCTTCCCCTCTTCCCTTCTCTTTCCTCTCATCGCCGATATATACGATTTTTCGAAAGGTGTTCGAAAGGGGACACGATGATTGAAGGAGCACCACGTGATTATCGTTTCCAATAATGATAATCGTCCGTTCGAGTGTAATTACACTTGTCGAAATATTCTCTCGTATTATTGCAATTGGAAAGAAAATTCCTATATGAAAAATATTAAGCAAGTTGTCATTACTGTAAAATATAATCTTAAATTAAGATGTTTCCTTTTTTTTTTTCTCGCAATTTTCATTAACAAATGGTAAGAGAGACGAAACGACGAAAGGAGAGGCAGGAATAACGACGCGGCATTCCATTGGAAATAAAGAGAATTACATTGGCAAACTCGTTGGCGAAGAGATTAGAACGATCCTTGCCGGTTGCTGACCTTTTAGGCGCCTTCCCCAGTGGCCTTACTTACTCGTCCCAGCGAACGAATGACAAACGACGTGACGTGAACAAGAGCGATCGCCTGCCTCGGTTGATGCGGGGATATTTTCGGGGATCCCTTCGTGCGAGCGCACACGAGACGAGATTGCGTGGCGTCCTGTCCACGTTGGACACGCCGCTCGAGACCTGGTAAACCGTGCCCCCTTCCTTCTTGTTGGCTTTCTAATTAACGCGTCGCACCGCTGTTTCTTGCGACTCGTTGGCAAACACGGGTTACCACGCGGTGATCATTGGAAGATTAAACCGCGATAACGCTTTGTCTTACGAGCGATCATTTCTTTGAAAACGCGGCGGCGCTCGTTCCCCGGTGTACACAACCGATTATCGGCTACAACAACGTTCAGATCCTTGTGTGTTCAACCATTATTACACGCGTAATCTTCCTTTGAAAATGAGAAAAAATTACATTCTTGTTTTCATATATATATATATATATATATACGTGTCATTAATAATAAAAAACGAAATGGCACATATTTAAAAAAATTTTTCAGCTATTTGACCAAATCCATCATCGGTCAATCGATCATTTGAAATAATAAACACCGACATTCTACATTTTGAAACTATTCGAGTAGCTTCTTTGAAAGAATATCGCCAATATTCAGCAACGCATTGTTCAACGTTAAATCTACCACTTCGCGCGAAATTGTTCGGTCGGTTGAACGACGCCTTTCGTCATCTTCAGCAAAATTGCTATCCATGACAAAGAGGGACACGGTAAAAAGCCTATATGTCGCGTTTCCATCCGCGCGAGCATGCTCGCGAAGATCTACGGGAGAGGCTCGAAGCTTTTTGCAATTTTTCTCCCCTCCCTTCTCTACGCAGCCGCGTTTCACGATGGAGAACGATGGAAACGTGCGTCAACGACAAAGGAGGATGGAGAAATGACACGGTACCACGGAGTTGTGTACCGGTCGAGTTATTTTCACCGGTCGAAAGTGGAGTAACGGTGGCAACGAGTCCTCCTCGTCTCCACTTCATCCCTCTTCTTCCATTTTCTCTCTGCTATGTATCCACCCGTGGCTAGATGAGTGGAGATTCAAAGCCACGTATATTTTTAGCCGCAGACAAGCCCATTAGACGCCACCATCGTCGCGTGTCAACGGTTAAATCCTTCGAACTCGAGAATCAAAGCTAGATTGTGCTCGCTCATCTCGTTTCCCCTCACTCCTCGCCGCTTCCCAACGCGATCTACGCGATGAATATACGTGGAAGGAAGGATCGAAAAACTCTCTTTGGTTTTACCCTCTCTTACCGCGATTCTTCGGTTTTTGAACGTTTAAACCTGGCCAGCCTCGGTTCACTTTCTAACGTTTTCCATCAAGACGAATTGGACCACCGCAATCTCCTCTGGCGGGTTGAACGAGGGAATTTGGCCCTGACCAGGGGGCCAACGTTTTCATTCGCCGTTTACACGGCGCCTAGACCGCAGTTTAAATTACCGTGGCTC
>NW_006263750.1:1196443-1204606 GCF_000469605.1 Apis dorsata | reverse complement strand
TACGACCGCTGCTCGACCGCGGAACCCGCCAAGGATTACCGCGCGCCGACCGTTCGCTTCGAACCGGAACAACCCTCGTCGGAACACGACTACCGACACTGATCACAGTCGATTATATTGTTGCCTCGAAAAATAAGACGACGTGGGCGCAAGTAATGGTGAAACGAATCGAAAAGTAGTTGTTTACCTCGCTATGATTCGCGTTAATCGACGAAAAACTTTGTTTCCATGATTGTAAAAAAAATCCACAGCGTATTTTATTGTGTTTTATAACATTCAAAGCTCAATGAATCAAGATTTTGCACACGTATAAAAGTCAACAAAATCTCTCGTACGGCGAATCGGATGTCGAAATCTCTCGTGAAAGCGATCTCCGAGTCAAACCCTTCCGTCATTCCTCGTTGTCGAAGACACAACATAAGAGCCAAGAGTGTTAAATTGCTCCTACATCGTTTCGCGATGCGACTCGAGTGGAGTGCTTGGCTTCTAAATAGGAAGGCAAACACACATTGTGTTGGAAGCGTGGCCCTTTCTTCTTGTCGCGGCGCTTGTCGGCCAACGACTGCCCGTACACATCGTGGACCGAGTACATTAGCAACCACAACATCACGGGCGCAGAAGAGAAGGGTCCGGCCAGAACGAGACCACGAACGCTTTGACAGCTGTTGGTTCGCCTTTGCCCGACTCCCGTACCGCTCTCTGTCCCTTCTCCGAGAGACAGACAAGAACACGATGGGCCTCGGGTACCTTGGATCCGCGGATGCTTTCTCGCTTCCAGAGAGGTATAACTTCTCAGCCCGCTTCAAACGTCCTATCCATTTTGGCCCGCGTCACAGTTTCACGGGGCTCGTTTCGAGGCGTACAGTCGGCGAAACAGGCAATCGGTTTCTCTAGCCGCTCGAGCCGCTGCCGTCGGTTTGCTTTGCCCCTATCCCCGATCGATCGAGCGTGAGATGTCAAAACGTTCTCGCCGCCCAGATTTCGAGATACACGCGTTTCGTTCGGGTATGAGGATGAAATGTGGCCCGTGATTGTTCGAAGGTGGAAAGACCGGCCAAGGATGGCGCGAATACCCCATTCGTGTAGGGAGTATCGAGGAGGAGTATCGAGAATTTTTGGGATTGGTCTCGTGCTGGGATCCGTGACTTTTCTACGTAGAATACTAATTCGGAAAGAAAACGGTGTAAACGGTTCACTGGTTTTCCTGAGTCTTGTTGCCTCTTTTTTCCTGAATATAATATTTTATTCATTGATTCTCTCTCTCTCTCTCTATTTATATATATATAATCATTATTTAAATTAGATTACTATAAGTTAAGTTTAAAAGTTCTCATCTACTCGTTACCCCGAATATTTCTCATCGATTCCGTCCATCACTCGGCAATTCGAATCCCATTAAAACCCTACCAAATTGTTTCATTCCCAAAAGGCAAATCCAGCATTTCGGTAACCAGGGAATAGAGAGAGCTCGTAACGAAGACGAACGAGGCTTATCACCGCGAAATCGAACGCGCGATACATACGTGCATACATACGAGAGAGCACAATCGACGATTCGATCCTATTATGCCTCTGCTCGATCCTCCCGCGCTTATGACACGCGATACACCGACTTTCACCGGTCTCACCGTTGCCCGATAAATCTCGGCTCGGCCGATTCGACCAACCGGAAACACAATACCGCTCCACCCAGAAACAAACTCCTTCACAAACTCGTTATCGTCGAGAAATCATTTCTTTTCTTCTTCGTCGCTTTAATTGACCGATCGCGAGAACCTTCCCCTTCCCCTCGAGCCTCGCTCGTTTCCTCATTCCCGATCCAAGCCTCTCCAGGAGCCTATTAATACGCTTTGACAGCCCCTCAGTGACTCATTGATCATATGCGCGTCTCTTGCTAGGTGTGTTTTGCATTCTTGGCCGCTAAGTGGGCAGCGATCGGGTAGCCAACTAGGCTCTGGCTAGATCGAACAGAGTGGTTACGTTGGCAGCGCGCGTGGACAGGGCGAACGATTGTCCGCGCAAACGAGTTTCGCAAGGGTGACGTCATTTGGGACAATGCTCGCATAGCATGCACTCCTGGCACAGATTCTGCACGCCTCGTTCGAAACAATGGAGAGGGGTTTCTACGCTTCCTCCGTCAATACGGGGAAACGATAGCCGGTAAAACGGGTCAATGGAGAAATTCTCGCGAAAACGATCCTTGAATCGCGCTTGTCTAATGCCTCGTGCACAATTTCGTTTCTGTTCTTCACGGCGATGCGTTGAGCTTTGTACATTCTTGGGCTTGGCTCTCTCTTGGAGAAAGTTTGCGAGGAAGACTTGGGTGATATTTTTGGCAAACTGTTTAAGAAAGGGGCTTCTGATTGGCGAGAGAGAGACAGAGAGAGGGAGAGGATGTTTTATTATATTTTTACTTGTTCAACGAGATTCATTGGAATTAGGAAAAGTATAACATTTATTAACGCGTGAGAACAATTTAGAAATAGAAAATATAAAAAAGATCGATGTTAATGGAAGTTAAAATTTGTATGGAAGATAAAATAATCCATTTTATAATCCTTTGCATGTTATAATATGTACTTTGCTCTGGATATTTTATTCATATCGCTTGCGTTTCGTAGATTTGCGTTGCATTTAAATTTTCCATAAGCGCATAATAATCCTTTAAGATTTTAATAAAGGCATCAATTTGATCTACGAATCTAAACGAATGCGCGAGTTTCTTTAGCGATTTTTCTTTGGCCGCGCATTTCCTGTCGATGAAGATTTAAAAAAAAAAAAAAAGAAAAAAATGTTGAACCGATATATATCATCTTTCAAATTCGGATCATCGCGAGCGAGTAAAGTATCGCGTATGCGATTATAAAAAAATCTATTTATCAACACAGATTAATTTTTTCCTGCCGCGCGGTTGCAAGGCGTGATCATCGACAGTGACAAAGCAGGCGATAAGCTTGTCCAGGCGGCGTAAGAAAAACAGGATGTCAGAAAATTTCATCGGGCCTCCTCGAAAAAAAAACGATCAAGGAAACTGACAGCGACACAAAAATGCTAATACCCGTTCTCGCCGAACTGTCAGTGCGCCCGCTTTTTACAGACATCTCTCTCTCTTTCTCTCTGTTTCCCTCTTGGACGCACGGCCTCGACGAGATGAGAAAAATATCTAATAACGGAAAAATGAGAATAGCAGCGAGGAGAAAGTGAGGTAGATTGTTAGGTAGCCGCTGCGACAGCATGTGTTCCGCGCGTCGTGTTACCACGGTTCCCCAGATTTCACTTCTTTCTTTCTTTCTTTCTTTCTTTCTTTCCCCTTTCCCGTGCAATTCGATCTCTCGACGGTGGCGCTCTCTAACGAGGCGTCGAATTCTGGCCAACGTACTTTTACTTTTCGTGCGAAACGAATGATTATCGAAGAGGAGGGAAAGGCAAAGAGGAGATGGTGGAAGGGAACGGAAGGGAAGAGACAGGGAGGAAAGGCCGCCTCGGGGACGTTGATTCCTCTTCTCCTCTTTGTTTCTACTCCTTTCGTTCCCCCCCAGTTTCTTTCTCATCGCGAGCAAAGCTCACCGGGGGATCGAAGGAGTAATTGCAGTTTTCACCGCGTGGGTATAATTTACAAGGAGAAATAAACGCGCCGGTTTGTACTCCGTTGCTCGGAGCGCACGGCTAATAACACTCCGTCTCCGGTTCCATATTCAGCGTCTCTTATAATTAATACGAGTGAAGAGTCGTAAGACACAGGCCTAAACAGTGTACACTTCTGCTTCGTTCTTGTGCGCAATCCATCCATTCTAAGGGTGGTGTACATCGAGTGGTGTACTCGCGTCGAGTCTTCTTCTCTCGCTTCCCTGTTTTTTCGCGCGAAAATGAATGAACGAAACGTTGTTTCGAATGTTTGCCACGATAACATTCGTGCGTTGTTCAATACGCGTATCGATCGACCGGTGTACCGGTTTCGGCGGTTACGATGTAACGTAGTTTTGAATCGGTGGCAGAGCGGACAAAGCGGTAGTAAGCCTCACAATGGCAGCTTTGCGTAATCGCTTCGTAAGCTACCGCGCTTCCACGTTCGGGCCAGGGATTCAATTATGCTCTCCTGCCTGTTCCTCCTCCTGTTGCGACGATGCGGCCGCGCGTTCCTTTCGGCGATTGAAGCCGGTACATCGGATGTTGGATTGGTGGAACAGGCCATCGTGGAATAATGCGTCGTTGAAACGTTCGTTGTCTTTGTGTCGCCTTTTCCCTCCTACGTTTCCAATATTATTTTTATATTATTATTTTATTACGTATTTTCGGTGTTTCACACAAGAGTCGAGAGTCTGTTGATTAGCGATATGTGAACGATTTAGAAATGTATTATTATTTTTTTTTACGTTTAAGCATCGAGAGTCGTCAGATTACGATCGAATTTGTGCGGTAATAATAACGAATGGAATTGTTTCAACAAACATCGAGGATACGCTAATTGTTGGAACTATATGCATAGATATGTATACGCGTGTGTATACATTTGCTCAGGATTGTGTATTTAGCAGAGATGAATGGAATTTTAGCTCTTACGACCAACTTGATTATTAACACGTTGCGCGGATCGATTTGAAAATATTAAACGGCAAGATCGGAGGAAGAATTTTAAATAATTAATTAGCCGTGCGATTAAAACAAGAAATTATTCCATGGCTTATTCTCAGAATTCTCAAACTATACACGTAAAATAATCACCGAGAGAAACGTGTAATCTATTATTCAAAAAGCTGAGGGAACAGAGAGAAGCGGAGTCATTAGAAGCGAACGAAATCACGGTCTAACGAAATTATCTTAGAAATTTACTCAGAGCGGCCCATACGGTGGCTGTTACGCGACACTCGATACGCACTTTGTACGCGAAATTAGGGGGAGCCTGGCCCCATCGATCGATACGAACACGTGCCATCGGTCAACACGGCGCGAAAGTACACCGAAAAGGAAGTCCTAGAACAGCGAACCGTGACGAACGTGTATTCCGTGTATACGTGTACTTGAATTTACCCGAGGACTTAGTGGCCAGATCGATGACTATTGACGCAATCAACCTACCAGCATGCTGTCACCCTCTCCACCTCGGTACCCATATGTGATTTTTTCTCCTCTAATTCCCACAACCGAGCGGAATAGACGTAGACGATTCTAGGGGAGAGAAACTGGCGACGTCGAGGTAGGATCGAGGCAGGGAGATCTAGCGCTATTATTTATCCGTACTGTCGACCGTCCAATCAGTCATGCCGACATATGCTTAAGTAAGATTACATTTCTACTAATGGCTGTCAATGTACCGCTGTCGAGTGATAGAGGGAACGAGGATCGGAAAGAGAAAGAGGGAGAAACGGAGAAGAGAGAGGTGTGCGACGAAGATGTGAGAGAAAAAAGTGGCAAGTAGAACAATGAAGGATATGTAAGGATGGAAAAATGGAATGGAAAATTGTGGGACGGAGATGGAAGAAGGATTGAAGGTAGGACAGAATGATATATCGTACCTTCGTAGGGTGGTTGGACACTTTTTTTCACCCCTAATGGCCACCCTCTCCGGCAGATTACGTTCCGCTTCGCCCCAAATGGGACGGGGTCTCTTGTAAAAGATTAGTGGCTTATCGTGGAGTATTAATGTAATATTGTAATGCACCGTGAAACACGCATAATCCAACCTTGTTGCCCGCCGCGGATGGGTGGTCTTTTGTAAAGGGAGAGGGGGAAGATTGAATAATTCTGACGCGTGATCTCTGGCAATATGGACACGTCTCTTTTTCGTCTCCATGGGCGGAGTTTCACTCGGTAAATGATTTTTGAAGCGCGTCGAATTAACGAGAGATCGATTTCTAAGATGGTTGGTTACTTTTGTTATCCAAGGGGATATCATCGAGATAATCGAGTATCATTTTTAATACCACAAAAAGTTTTCTACGAACAAATCATGATCATCGCAATTCCAATCCCGTTCCACGGAAAAGCGGGCAGAGGATCGAACGATTGGCGACCTTTCCCGTAGGCAACGGTTAAGAGAAAGCTGCCTTGCCGTTATGGAGTTCGCGTACGCAGTTGCGCCTCTGTTCATTCCCATAAGAGAAATCCAGCCGCGAATTGCGTGCGACATGCGAGATGCGTCTCTCGTTGAAACGAGAGAGCAACAAAATGCAGCAAACCTCGAAATGGGAATTCACAGCATGCGAGAAGAGAAGAAGAAGAAGAAGAAGAAGAAGAGGAAGAAAAATAATGTACAAATCCATCGTAAATGGCCTTCCATCGGCGGATGTGCGCTTGATGTGTGAATCGGAACACGTGTCAGCGAAATGGGTCGATGCACCTGGTGCGTGTATGCACACCTCTAGTCCCCGATCACAATGGCCTCCTAATAAATTTGGCACGAGGGATGGAAGGTTTATAGCCGACAGTGGGCCTTTTCTCACGCACCGTCAGATCGTTGCCTGTGTTCTCATTGTCGATGCACCGTGGTGCTTCGATTCTATCAACGCTGTTTTCTCTCTCTCTCTCTCTCTCTTTCGTGGAGAATTCGTTGGACCTTGTGAACCATGACTAAATTGGAATAGATGCAATGCCATCGAATCTTTAATTTGATTTTTTCTTTTTTTCCCCTTTTTCTTTTTTTTCCTCCCCTGTGAAATCGATGGTTCCCCTCGATCGTTAATACGTTCTCTCGGCTTTTCTTCTCGCTCCAGTGGCATCTGCTCGATACTCGCGATTTCGAAGGATCGTTCGGTTAATCGGAGAGATAAGCGCTAAAAAGGAAGTGGCCACGTGACTCCATCCTTACCCAATCGTCCAACGATGATCACTCGATCGGATAAGGTAAAAGTTCACTTGTCCGTGAGTATGAAAGACGATGAACGAAGTTGATAGGCGGCCAATAGCGAAGTTTGCTCGATTGTTTGCATTATCGAATCGAGAGTTTTTTTTTTCTCCACACAGAAAAACGTTATAAAAACGGACACATTGTGTCGCAATTACAGAGGTCCATGACAGAGGTTTCCATTGACTCTCGCGCTGGACTCTCGGCTTGTTGCACAATTGCATTCAAAAGAGATGCTCGCGGAAAGAAGGCACCATTTGTTGCAACATTTACCATTTTTTTAAAAACAAAGGTTAAATGAAACCTTTGTATTACAACCGTGTCATTGCATACAATTTCCTCTTTCTCCCTCTCTTTGTGTCCCTGACAAGTGACGCAAAGTGACGCTAAAAATCTCTAATATACCCATATCTCTACGCATTTCAAACTCTTTCATTTTTCTACTTTCCTATGACATTATCGCTCTTCACGAAAAATACCAGCGATCTCTTCGATCCATCGAACGAGCTTATCTCTGGACAAGCAAGTACACGACCATTTCCATCTCTGACATTTCTAAGAAGTCTACGCGCAACGTAACAAGCCTCCCCCAAAGCAAGACCAGCCCAATCATCCAAGCATAAACGTTCAAAAGCCACGTTCCCCAAAAGCGCGCCGCTCTTCATCTTTGTTCCTTTGGTCAAAAAGAAGGCCGAGACTCGGATGTTGCCTCGGTAATTCTAATGTTCACGGGAAATTGGATAACGCGGCTGGCCCGTAAAGACCCGTGACGAACGCGAAATTGCTCTATCGCGAGTTAAAGCGTCAGCGGTATATCCCCGCTATACATTAGCCGCCATATCGAGCCATCATCTCTCCTCGTTTCCTCTCGTCGGCCGCGATGAGGACGAGCACGAGGTTCCCCGAACGAGGAGGGGCGCGTGGCCAGCGGTCGATCACGAGATAAGGATCGGCTCGGGACGGGGCCGCCTCGTAATTTCCTCAACATTTAGCAAGATTTTTCCGCCGTTAAACGGGGACGGGCACGGATCTCTGTCGAAGCCGCGCATCCCGAGCTGTAAACCGGCCTATATACGGCACTCGAGGAACGTGTACACGGTTCTTACATATACCAGCCACCCTGGGGCACTTGTAATCATTGCGATTACCGCGAGTGCCGCCGCCGCCGCAGAGCCTATCTCGAGCCGAGATGTATCGACCACTTCTCCCCCCTTCCTCTCGCTGCCTCGATACCCGTTCTAAACACTCGCGCGTCTCAACCCTGCTCCTCCAACGCCACTTCAACGCCTTACCTTCGAGATGTCCGAGCTCGAGCCCCGCAG
>NW_006263750.1:1183460-1196115 GCF_000469605.1 Apis dorsata | reverse complement strand
GTTTGGTACGTCGCAGCAGATACGACAGAGAGAGAGAGAGAGAGAGAGAGAGGGAGAGTTGAGGGAGTTCTCGTTGAAATTTGATTCGAAAAATATATTATTAGTTTGATAAAGATTGGTTTGTATATTTTTACGTTCACACAATAGAACCGTTCATTTATAGATGAATATACGATAGAGCGTATGTAACAGTCTTTCGAGTATTTCTTTTCTTCGAATAATCGGATAATATTAATTGGACTTGGAGTTCAATATGACCAGCAGCTTTTTTGTTTTTAGAAACACGACGTAGAAGCTAAAACGTAAGAGTAAGAGCTAATCGCCACGGGGTGAATAATTGGCCGTTTTACAGACGTTTCGCGTACGATGCAGATCGACCCCAGTTGCCGAGCGAGAGAACTCAGTCGTGTCGAAGCGAGAGCGCGCGCATCCGCTTCATTGTTTACACGTGCTGGCGAGCGGAACAACAATGCCGCGTTATCTGCCGCGCCGCGGGTTAACCCTTTCCTTAAATCGTTGGTGGAATTTGGTTGGGCGCGTAGGTGCGAACGGGGCCGCGAGCTGGGAGTTTTATGGAATACTTAACGCGGCGGGGGGGCTTTCGCGGTTTGCTGCGTGCGATACGGGATCGTTCCCTGAACGCGGGATGGCATTGTTCGGAATCGGAATCACTGCCACCGGCCGATTTACGAGCTGCGAATGGAACCGGGCCCTTTGAAAACTGATATTTCGGTATGCAGTCCCGGTCATTGTCTCGTGTGAGTTACCTTTATTGCAGGTTAATGTCACGGTGATCGGCGGGGATGCGTGAGGCGGGGATTATTTATGGAATGTCTCGAACTATTAAGGCGTGCTTCTGTTAACGATTTGTATTGTGTACAATTCTTTTTAAGACGGGTAGACACGTCGTAAAACTTACTGGCGTGGAGCAACCGCGCGCGTTAAATTTGTACGGGTATTATGTCTCTTTGAATAATAAAGAAGAAAAAGAAAAGTAATGGAAGCAACGAAGGCAATATCTTAATCGATAATGTCTTAATAATTAAAAAGTCTCGTTGGACACGTTGGATAACTTCGATGAACTCGATACTGATTTCGTAATATCATATTCGAAAATTCTAGTAGAAAATAAGAAGATATCTATCTCCCGTCTACTCGAGCCATTCCTAATTCACGCGTCACCCTCGAAATAAACAGTATAACTAGCCAGCCCCCAATTTCCGGCGGCGCGTCCATCCCTTTTCGAATTTCCCGCGGCAAGCCGCCGGGGCAAATAATAATAGTCGGGAAAATTTCGGTAAACAGGCGGCAATCCGCGCGACGCCTTTCACTTTTCACTCTTACTCCTAATGTTTGGCCGGTGACGGACAGCCGTCCCATCATCGGGGGACCGGTTTTGAGAGTAAAATTTCCCCGTGTATTTACGCCCATCAATAGGAACGTATTTGCCGAAGCTGGCCGGGCAATTAACCGCGGCTCCCTCCCGTGCCACGTTTGCTTTTTTGTTTGCAAATACCTTCGTGAGCGCGAACAAACCAGCGAATAACGCAAACAATCCCGCGAGAGACAAATAATGCGCCAGGTGGTCGAGCGCGCGCGCACTTTTCCATCGCGCGAGGAGGAAAGCACGATCCGCGAGCGTGCATGCCGATCCTGAACCGCTCGTGATTTATATTGTAACGAGCTAGGCTCGATTAGATTGATTTATTCCCTCGTTTATAATTTCTCACGATTGCGCATGGGACGCGTTTTCACGCCCCATCGTATCGGCTTTATCTCCATGCTGTCTTCTCGTCCATAAATCAAATATATTCATTTCGCGAGCTTCGAGCTAAAAGTTTTCTTGAATCACGTTTGTCCATGTCATAGCATTTTTTCTTTTTTTCTTATTTTCCAAAAAAACTTGTATATTTATTAATCGACGTTATTATTATAAGCTCGTATCTTCCCCATTGTCGGACGAACACGTACGTTTAAATAGATGGAACGTTTCTGGTTTTATTATATCCCATTTGGTTTGGTTAGCGGATACGATTTGTCGTTATCCGTATAATACTCGCCTCTTATAATACTCGGCCAAAATCCGATAATTCGCCTCGTTCGCGTGGATCGAAGGCACAATGCAAATTGGCCGTATAGACAACCGGAACATCGCGATTCTATGCACACATCACGGATACTCATCGAGCGAGCGTATTAATTGTATCAATTTTGTTGATTCGCGTGTACACGTCATAGAGCGCGTTTTCAACGATCCCCTAAGCGTTTCACAGTTTATTAACCGTGGCTGTTCTACCTATCGGGCAAATATAGATACACTTCATAAAACTGGTATGCATCGCGGCTAATGTGAAAACGTGATAATCGTGTGTTGTCCCTCCATATCGTTCTCGCGTTCCACCGCGTTGAAAACAAACCGTTTTCATTCATTCCACGCTATGTAACGTGTCGTTCGATTGTCATGTCACGAGTTTTCTCTCGTTACACGCGAGAGAAGCCTGCGTCAAATGATTAATCGATCGCTCGTGAATCCCGAATGCTCCCCTCTATACGCGAGTATAACGTCCGACCTAGACTACCGCCAATCATAGATTTCTCCGATTGTGCCACCGTCTGATTTCCACTTCCATAATCTTGAGTCAATTCTAAGTCGCTCTACCGTGTATACCGTGGCGCTGCTTGGAAAATTGAGCACACACACATATATATACACATACATATAAATATATATATATATTGAGACAAAGAGGGAATGTAGATGGAACGGGTGCATGAAATTATTAATCGAGGAGACAGTCCAGGAGCCATATGCGTCAGATCGATGATCCATTTAAACACGGCAGTCGCCCTGGGTTCAAGAAGCAGAGCTGTAGCTTATTCAACTCTGTAATCACGTATACGTGCTTAATGGGAAAATAGACAAGTGCCAGCACTCGAAGCTCGCGATATCTATTCTCCTGGAGCGTGCATCGAGGGCTGAGCCTGGGTCAAAGCATACGTGGGGAGGGGTGGCGTTCGAAGGGGCGTTGTCTGGTCTAATCGCTTAGGGAAAATTGACAAAGAGTCGACAACTGTCAGTGCGCAGCTGGGTCACCAACTTTCGAGTGGCGACACCACGTATACATATGCTTCTGCGTGTCACTTCTGCCAACTTGTGTGCAAGTTCCTTCGCGTAGACGTTGGTGCCGTGTGTAAACTTGACTTGATTTTCTTCACGGCGTGTGCGTAGAATTATGCAAACTTTGGCGATCTTTAACGTTTGGAATTCTCGTTGGTAATCGTTTGCTCAACGTTTCAAGAGGGACGTCGAAGGTGAAAATTTATTTGTAGAAATAATATTAAAGGAGAAATTGTGGATCGATACAACGTCCAAGTGGTTGAATGTCTAATTAACAAATATTTGCGCACGATCATTCGATAGTAGGATACGTTTCAAAGTTTGCTTGCTCGTAACGCAATAATTGTTAAATCATTGTTTTCCTTTTCCTCCTTGTTTCCAATTATTTCCCCATTTCGGATAACAATTTTTATTTTTATACACACTCACGATATCTCTTCTATTTTTCTTTTTTTTTTTTCTCTTTCAAACAAACATAGGTGAAATGCGAATTTGGAGAATTACCTTCGCATTCTCTCGCCTGCCCTATCTTGCCGATCTGCCCTCAAAAGAACGCATTTCGCCACTCTCAAACCTCTTCTAACCGAGCCACCCCATTGAGTCGTTTCGTGTTTCCACGAGTGCGCTCGTTTACCCGTTTTCCGCCTTTCTATTTCCGCGCCACGTTTCTCTAGACCTGTTTCCTTTTTCCCTTTTTACCAACCTTTCGCGAAACTGGAGCGCCACTCTCTTGGCAAAAGGACACAGGTGTCGCGTGATTCACCGTGTGAAAAGCGTGACTACCCCCTATAAAAAGAAGATTTTTGAGAATCTTCTTTCGCTATTTGTCGACGTCGAAAATGTAAATAGCTCAAAGTAGAATCGGGAGAAAGCGAGGGGAAAAGATTTGTCAAGTTTAAAAGACACTTTTCATGAAAATAATCTTCTTTGTGAATTTACGTACGGAATGCTATTTCCAATATCGAATCGTTTCATTGCTCGCTCAAACGTCGAAGATAAAATCTCTCTCTCGCTTAAAAATATCATCAAAATACCATTTCAAGTTGGATGATATTAATCAATACAAGTACACATTTCTTTATTTCAAATATTGAATTTAAAATTTCATTTGAGGATTAATAATAATAAGAGACACGGATAATAGAAACTCATCCAACAATAATAGAAATTCAGGTGCTCGACGAGTATTCGGTCGAAAGATGCCATCCCTCAAACTTTTCCCATAACGTCTCACGAAGTCGAAGAGGACGAGATTTGATCGCGATTGCGCTCGTTGCGTTCGCAAGCGATTATAAGCATTCGCAGTGGAGGAAGGCAAGCGAGCAAGTAAAATGGAGAAGCGTTATCTGCTTCTACTTCGATGGATATCATTTCACGGGATTCTGAGCAACTCCATCCAATCACCACCCCGCGTGAAAACCTCCGTCCTCCGTCTTCCTTTCGCTCTCTCCCTTCCACCCTCTTCGAATCTATCCGCTCCCGAGCTCCTTTCTCTCTCTCTCTTTCTCTCTCTCTCTCTCTTTCTCTCTCTCTCTTTTCCTTAACTCGCTTTGGCGCAAACTATTGATTTGTTTCATAGCCAACGGCGGCTGCCCCGGTGAAACGTGAGGTAAGGGCTTCCTCGTTCCCTATCCCGGTTCGGATGGTCTACAAACCACCCCCGTTTTAACCGTGGTTGGTAATATGTGCAACGGTATACCCTGTTGTACATCAACGCGCACGTACACGTACACGAGGACAACGGTTAGATATGTTGGAGCGTCCAGTGTGAGAATGTGTAACCCCATACGTTTTAGCAACCCCATTTTTCCAGAGAGATCTTTTCTTCTGAAAGGCTCCATCTGGCCGACGACCATGATTTCCATCGATTCGCGATGCATAAACTATAACCCGCATCCAGAAGCCAGAGGGAAAACACTTTCTTCGCTTGGGGTAGAAAACACAGATGCGTCGAGCATTGCATTTTTTTATCTTCTTCTTCGAAAGTGAATAATCTCTCTCTCTTTCTCTCTTTGAATTCTAATGCAAATTACGATTTGTCTCTGAATAGGGGTTGGTGGATGAATAATAAATTGATTTTCAATCGAATGGTATTATTCTTCCAAGTTGCTAGAAGAAATTTCGAAACACGAAGAAGAAGAAAAAGAAAAATGATCGTTTTATTCGTATATACTACGATATTTGTTCCCCGAAAATCGAACGACTAATTTCTCACACGGGGGGCATTCAGGATATTCTCCCCGTGGCGGGTCGAATTGCGTCGTTTTTCAGCTTCTTCGACACGGTCCACTTCCATCTCCGATAAATGAAACCGAACGGGCCCGCGCGAGGGTACATTTGATATCTCTTGATTGCAAGGGGTGGGCCACGGAGTCGCTTCGCCGCGTCCATTTTCGGGATAAGATGAGAATTACAAGCGTTCCGTTTCCACGATCTTTTTTCCCTCGGTGAACCTTGCCGTTTCGGGAACACAATAGAAAATTCTCGGCGCGATGCCACCCCGATTATTCATCGGTACGGGGTGTTACTGTAACCTTCTCATTTATAGGAGGGTTGCCGCAACCCTTGTATAAACATTTCGACAAGTAGGAGCATTTTAGGTAAATTGTTTCGCGTTAATGTTAGGCTTTGTGGCCTTAAAAAATTGAAATAATTTCGAATCTTTGTTATTTTCCAGTCTAGAATATTTATTTAATATCCAGAATTATCTTTATCCATCACCAAATACATTTTTATACGTAATTATGATTTTTTGGTATTTAAAATATTGATAATTTGCAATGAAATTTATATTGGTATTTATATATTTTATCTCTATTAAATTTCTTTTTCTTTTCTATGTGATACACGACACATGAATGCTTCGCAATGCACGCACAAATGATATAATCAATCTTGAAGCAGTGAGAAAAGATCGATAAAGTTCGAAGCAATAATAAAAATCATAAAAATCCCCAAATTCGAGTCATAAAAGTCCCTCGTCCTTACATCTCACGTACATCTCTTTTTATCCAGATCCAAGCCGATAAACGAACGTAACATATCACCCATCGATCCTGGTTTCATCGTTCAACGTTACAACGGCAAATAATGTTTTATCGGTCGCGTTTCCCGGTATAGTCGATGGTGAGCGATTAGGGTGGTTTATGGGTCGGTCGTACGAGGAAAAAAACGCAAGAATCACGGATCGGTGTTATCGCGCAAACGGTTACGAGGAACAATATCTCACAAGATCGTTTCACTTTAAGGGCTCCCGTCTCCGTTCCATGTTCCACGAGAAAGAGGGAGGGATTGGGTCCAGGGACGGAGAACGACGAATGATTCACCCTCGACGCGTGGAGCATCGGTAACCCTCGACTTCGTAATTGATTGGCCCTGATACGCCTCCTTATCTCTTAATCCATCTTCCGCTCCCACGTTCCGCTCGCGTAGATTCGAGTCGCCAGTTACGTATGTATATGTGCGTATGTGGTACAACATGTTTGTACGTGGAGGTTCGTAGTGGGCCATAAGGGGGTGGGTGGGGGAAGGGGGCCGTAAAGAATCAATCCCTCGGCAATATGCGCGCCACGCTCGATGTAAATATTTGCGGCAATTGTGTAAAGATCGATTTCCACGATGCCGCTATTACCGTTTAAAGTGTGTCCCATGAATAATGTATCGAGTATATAGAGCTCTTAATATATTGGGATGGGATAGATGGGAAGGAAGGGGGTGGTAGGTTTTCGGAAGGCAAAGAAGAAGATTAGAAAAGAAACGGGAAGAGAAATTTTTACTTTGAGGGAGAGAAGATTAACGTTTCATAGCGTTTCAATTCACGTTACACGATCAACATACTGTATTATAGGGATAAACATTAAAAATAAAAATAAGTATCTTCGGTCGACAGACATGCAAATGCTCGTTCGGTACACGATACTTTAATGGCCTCGATAACGCTCGGCTGTGTTGTTCGGCTCGTTCGTTTCGTTGGACGATATTAATCTTTCCTGACGAAGGGAAAATAGCTGCGTCGAATTCGGTAGAAAGCGTGTAAAGACTGGATCTCCTTCTTTTTGTCCCTCTCTCCCTTCTTCTCCTCTTGCGTTCGAGCGTTTCTTTCTTTTCTTTTTCTTTTTTCTTTTTTTTAACGCACGTTGAGAGGCGTTCCATAAATCATCCACGGTGCGAAATAAAGTGGACGCCGGTTTCGGGCCCGATAAACCTCGTGCACACGAGTCGGCAATCTCGAAAACCGTACGCAGGGGGGAGGGGGAACGGTCGCGAATAATCCGCGTTCATTAGCAGCAAAGTGAAAAGTGATTGCAATTTGTCCAACGTGAACGTTGTTCGAACGATCCCTTAGGCTCGAACACGGACGGTTGATACATCGCCGACGTGGCTTTACGACGTTTTAATACCGGCAACGTTACGCTCGCTTAGGTCTTCATAAGACAAAATATCATATCTCTTCTATTCAACGGACAACAATTCCGTGTTGGCGGACACCTGACAGAACAAGGAAATATGACAGTGTCTCGTGCTATTGCTCTGAAAACGTCATTTCAACCGTAACAATTGTAACATGAGTCAATAGTTCCGAAAAAATTGAAATTATAATAGTTATCACTTTTCTAAGATCTTTTTATACAGATCTCACGCTTTTGTTGCATTGTGCAAAGCATATTTGTAGATTCTGAAAGAATTACTATTAAATTTCAGTCTTCTCAATTCCCCATTGTCGCGATAACAAATTAACAAAGTAGATAAAGTCAGCGAGGTTACTTGAGGTTTATAGTCCGTAGTCATAGTCAGCTGCATAGACGGAGCGTGGAATTAAAAGAGAGAAGCATAATGGGCTGGGAACAACGCGCAGTTTGTCAATGATTTTTCATCGGATGACTTGACGGGTCTGGAAAACGCTACCACGCCAGCGTGCGCACGCGAGCGTCGCGTCGCCGCCTCGGACTTCCGCTCGCGGGGACGTGTTTTGAATTTACGTCGATGTGTCACGAAGCGGTTCAAAGTTGAGAGCACCGCGTGCCACCGCCACGCATAGAATCTTAATTTCTACCTGTCGCTCCAAGCGCTGTAAGGCTGCTACAGTCTTTCTTGGATGGTACAATTTTTCTCGCTCGAACAACCTACGTGAAGAGTTAATTTTCCCCATCGTGTTTCTCGTTTGCGCGGAAACAACTCGAAACTGACTTCCATATACGATATTAAACATGTTAAACATTTTAATCTTTTCACTTATACTCCTCTTGTACATTTTCGTAATTGCATTGCTTTACGTAGCCTAAGCAAATAAATAGATTGCGAGTTTTCATGCAAATATGTATTTTTCGTATCGTATATTTACTTAAAACTTAATAAACCTATTGAAATTACAAAAACTTTAAACTACTGTAATTTCGAAGATAATGAATTTCTGTTAATGAACCAAAGATGGTTAGAAGCGGGAAATCTTGCACTTTAAAATACGTTTTTATTTATTCCGATACGACTTCCCGTTCCCGAGATATCATCGTTTAAAGAAAAACGTGTTTTTTAATTTACCGTAAATCCTATTGAAATCCTATTAAAATTAGGAAAACTTTGAATCGCTATAACTCCGAAGATAATGATTTCCGGTCAACGAGTGAACGACCGTTAGAAGCGCTGATTCTTGCCCGTTAAAATGCTTTTTTATTCATCTCGATATCACTTCTGGTTCTCGAGATATCGTCGTGTAAAGAAAAAGTAATTTTTAATCGTTTACGATCTCTATCTTTATCGCTTATTCGGACCTCTCGCTCGCACCTTGTTTCGCTGACCTATCCCAAATTGCAGACAAGCGACAGACGCGATTCCTAGAAGAGCGTAGTAAGCATTTCCAGGAAAAAAATATAGGTCAATGACTCGCGATCCCATTCATAATCCTTGCATATTTCGGAGACTTTGAGTCCTCGTATCTCGGTAACCAGTTGAGATATCGGGATAAAACAAAAAGGGATTTCAATTGTACGGTTTTCTCTATTTTCTGAGTATGTTTTGGTGACTATATTTTTGATTTTTTTTTCACTTTTTTTTTATACAAATAATCGATGTTTCGTTTCTGATTTTGCCCGATTTCAATTTATAAATGATAAAACTTCAAATTTTTCGAATCTTTCGAAACGGTGGGTAGGATATTTTAACCGAGAATAGTAACGTACATGTATAAAAGGTTGAAAACGATTAAAAACACGTGACAATAGGAGCCCTGTTCACGAGTAACGACGCGAAGCGTTAGACGATGACATGCTTCGAATGCGTCACGCGTCATTGTCACTCGTAAATTCTAAGCGAGTCTCGGCCAACCCATCGGAGCTGAAACAGCGTTAAAAGGTTCTCCTTTCGCCGCTGCGACAAATGCACCACTCGACAGTCATCTCCCGTCATTCTTCAGTGGTTCAATCGTCGCTTCGCCCCTCTTTTCATAATTTCTTACTCGCCTCACGATACGCAGCCTCTTCTCTTCCTTAAAGTACGTGTACGCATCCTCTACTATACTTTCCATACCCTTCAAAGCGATATTTTTTCGCCTTCGTCACCCGGGCGAATCGATCTTTAGGAAATCGAAAATAATGATGTTTCGTCGGTGGTGCGATTTCACCCCTTTTAATGCTCTCCCTCGCGGAAACCGTATATATAGAATCGATGGGAGGAACGAAACGGGAAGTAAGAAGGCGTAGACATAGAGTCTTTGTGAAGGTGGACGAACAATCGGTCGGATAATGTTTTGCCTCGATTCGTAACCGCCGTAGGATTCGGTCGGTCCCATCAGACGAAATCAGTATGTATAGAAGGACAATAGGGATTGCGACCCCCCTCTTAAAGGAAGGTTAATTGCATCCCATCGATTTCGATCCGGCACAATGAGGCCAGATGAAATCCTTCTTGGCTAGAGAGATTCGGAGGCGGCGGTAACGGTCTTCCGTTTCTCCTCCTCTCCTCTCTCTCTCTCCCACCATTTTTACGTTTCGCCTCTTTTCAGGGCTTCCTCTTTTTCAAACCTCTCCCCTCCCATTCCGATTCTCTCGACTCTTTCGCCGTAGTCTAGGTAACTCCCTTATACCGCGAGGGGGATACTTCATCCCCCGTTTGACCTTGGTTTTCCGACGCGCACCGGTGATTTCCTTCCTGCGGGATCGCGTGCCTCCATCCCCCGAATTTCACCATTCTTCCCCCTCCCCTTCCCTCCTCTCTTTCTTCCTCTCGCCCTCGATCAAAACCTTTATTCCAATTCTCTTGGAAAGGACGAGTATTCGCGCGAAGGGTGGTCCACGATTTCGGGTGGATTCGGGGTATCCGGAATTGTTTAGCGGAGTAGAACAAGAGTTGCTCGTTGAGTTCGTTTTAGAGGGAAACGATGACTACGGCAAATGATTTCCGTAACAATCTTCTTGCCCCGGTTTTCCGCGTCGAGTGTCCAATCGTTCGTTAAAACTTCGAGTATTCTCGTATATATCCATCATCCCCTCCACCCTTTGGAGAGGATATTAACGAAGAACGCGGGATTCCCAGAGGCGGGGGGAAAAAAGAAAAAGGAAGGGGAAAAAAAAAGGAAAGAAAGGAGATCAGTGGGATGGATGGACTATCGAATTTCTGGTCGAGCGAACAAAACGCGGGTTGCCACGAAAATATTCGTTTCGCGTGGCCCGATAAAACCAATATCCGCTTCGGGGATGTGCTTCGTTTTTCGCCCTCGCGAAAACAATTTTGATTATTTCTCCGGCTACGCGATGGTACATCGGTTACGTTCGAGGAACTTTCGCCGTCGAAATTGCGCCACTGTCCGTACGGGAAATGAATTTCCCGCGGAGGGAAATGCATCTCGAGGATTCACAACATCGTGTACGGTAATTGGAAAAGTAAGCGGGGATGGATGATAAATTGAATGCAGATTCGTCGTGAATATTCTGTCTATATTAAAGGAAGTTTATCAGTATTCGTAGCGAGATTTTAATAATACGACGTGATTCAATTTCCCAAACCGTCAAGAATTATAATATGAAAAAGCAAGGATGATTAATTTCTAATTAATAAAAATTATTCTATGTGATAAATTTTATCGATTCGAAACGAAGAACATTTCTTAAAACGTTTAAATACGTTATGTAATTCAAATATCGTAGATATACACGTTAACTTCCCGACAATGATATTAATCTATCTAGTAACTAATCCTTACTTATTAAATAAATGATGATTCATGAGTCAGAATGCGGCATGCGAAACGAAAGAAGGCGTTTTAACCTTTCGAACGAAGTAGACGTATTTTACGATCCCGTTATTTTTATTTTTTTTTTTTTTACGGACGAAGAAAAAGAGGATCGTCAGCTACGAATTATAGAGGCGAGGAATTCGATTCGTTTCGCCTAATTAGTCCCCAAACAACGCGCATCCTGGCCATTTAAGCGAAGTCACGCCACTTCGGAGTAATGACGTAAGCGCGGCGGATAACGACGCCGGGATGAAAAAAAAGAAAAGGAAAAAATTACATCGCGTCGAGAATCGTTGTAAAAACACAATCAACCTCCGTATAATAATTTCCAACAACGAACGGACGAATACGCGATCTTTTCATCGTCTTTCCCCTGGAATTCCGCGCAACTTTCGAACGGATCCTTTCCCCTCTCGTCCCATTCCTCGTAGAACGAGAGAAATTACTCGAATCTCGACGATTCGAATAAATTGTACGCGACCCTGAAACGGCCCTCCCTCGGCGAAAAATCGAACCTAACGTCGAAGGGGGCGAAGGGAAGAACGGAACACGGTGCTCGAGAAAAATAAGTGCGCCCAAATCGTATTGGTCACGGTCCTTAAGTTCGCCATGCCCACTTTGCTGCGGTTAACGTCGCGAGTTCTTGTCCGAGAGAGCGGAGGAACCGTTTTGCTGTGAAGAGGAAGAGAGAAAGAGAGAGAAAGGGAGAGGAAGGGAGAGAAGAGGGAGGAAAAACGGGAGGAGGTATGGTGGAGGTTGAAGAAAAAGGGACGAGGAGGGGGAGAGGAAGGAGAACGGTGGAGAGGAACGAAGGAATGAGGATAACGAGAAGAAAGTGGATGGTAGGGAGAAATGGAATGTGAAAGGAGGTGGGGAGGGGGTGAGAGGGTATCGCAAAATGGGCCGTGGTGCACGGTTCGACACTCGGGTCCTCGCTCCTCACTTTTATCCTGTCCTTGTTGGTCGGCGCTCGTTTTCTCGCGGAGTCGACGATCCAAGACGGCAATTTTCTTCTTACCCAGGCGAATATGCGGAGGCACGAAAGGGATCGCGTGTGTACCCCTTGTTCCCGTGGCTCGCGAGTTACGGGTACACTTTCATCCGGCGTTGATTGTACTCGATCTGGTTAACACGTTCCCGGAATACGGGTGGAAAGTGTTATTAAGGCTGGCTCGAGGAAATTACAAACGGTGGTGTTCGGAGGAGTGCAAATAAGCGGAGAATGGGAATGCGTTCGTGGGTCGGTTTCGTGGAGAATATTATTTAAAGAAATACACAAGGGATTCCGCTTAATCATTCGAGTGTTTTCT
>NW_006263750.1:1181077-1183354 GCF_000469605.1 Apis dorsata | reverse complement strand
TTTTTTTTTTTTCGATTTGGAAATGTATCACTTTCGATATTTCGAATCATCGATAATTTTATTAAAGTTATTATTTCCAAAGGGAAATCATAAATGGTCTTTCAAATTCGAGCTTTTGTACGCTTTGCCTTATACTTCCTTATTCAGTCGAAAATTTCCGCTCAACCTAATGCGAGTGTATTTCATCGTCGTTCTTTAAACTACCCTTTCCAGAGTGTGAATAGTTTCTGCACGTGTTTTCAGAACTTTTTTCACCACTCTCCTCGTACCCACCGCACCATTAATAATCGTCAAATCGACGCACCCCTCTGCACGAGTAATTTAAAAGGGAAAATTCATCGTGTGGGTTTTTTTTTGGCTCGAAATCGAAGATGCGCGGTTTTATTCCAAGGCTGAGTAGAATATTCGGTCAAATCTTTCGGCGTCTGTCAATACGGAAATCAGGGTGGTCTGGAAAAAAGGGATGATCGAGAATGACGGGGAAGCGACGACGTCGCACGTGTCGGGCGACACGTGCCGCGTACACGTGACCGGGAAACGGAGCTCAAACATCATCTGGAAAACCAGGAAGCAGCTTGGTCATGTTTTCACCCGTGTTCGTATCGATGAGCCTATCTTTTCATTCAGAGAATGTGTTTTATTGGAAAAATATCATCGTCGCCGATGGGTATAATCTTTCGTGTTACCCAATTGCTTCGTATATTGGGAAACACGCGAGTCTGTTAAAAAAGCACTCTTCATTCGTCCAAGATATCGAGAAGTTGAGAAAGATAGAGGTTTCATTTTCTCACCGTTCAATAATATACACATATATACCTTTAACAATTTTATAGCGTTCACAATTTTCGTATCTCCTCATCTCCCCCTGTTTATACGCTCAACCAATCAGATAACTAATAACAAATCTAAAAAAAAAAATCTATAATTCAACGTAAACTCGACCAAACTTTTGCAAAATAATCCGAAGCAGAAACATAAAACCGGTCGTGGATGTTCGTCCCTCATCGTTGAGGCCCGAAAGTCGTGGCGCAACAGTGTCGAGAAACAGATATAGGAGCCCGGAGCAATCGAAAAATATTGTTTTATAATACGTATCGCGCGTTATTATCGTGGCCGTGCGACGACCGTTGCTCTATTATATCCTTATTCGGATCTTTATAGCGTATCCCGTGCCACGGGGACTTTTACCGGCGTTCCCTAATCGGCGCCCGCCGATTGCTGTTCCGTGTTCCGAGATTACGGTTGGAAAATTTTCGCTTTATGACGGGACGATGTATCGTCGACGTTCGGTCCAGAGGCGGTCCTTGAACGTCCTAACCTTGGCGTCCTTAATGGTCCCGGTCGCGCCAGACGACGGTCTCTATAGATAGACACGCGTTATAAAGAGGTCTCGTTGTACGTATGGTTGATGCATCGCCGGTTGATTACACGCGGTTACAACCTGGAACCGTACGCCTTTAACGACTCACTTATCGCCGCGTTCTGGGGGGTCACGGGACCCGAGCACGCTGACCGACGCCACCCTTCCCTTCCCTTCCGAACGACGCCATTTTTCTCGCATCGTTTCTTTCAACAACGCTCCTCCTATTAGACAAATTGCGCCAGTTTCCCGCCGATCCACGGGAATAAGCCCTGTAATTTGCCACTATATCGCCATTTTCGTTCTTGTCTTCGTTTCCCAATAAGCGTTGATAATCGGCGGAAGTCGATCTTTAAATTCATCGTATGCTCGTTTCGCAGGTCTCTCGATACTCGCCGTGCCCAAAACCATGCCAATAATCCGTCTACGAAAGGTAATCGTCTTAACAAATTGTCCATTTGTATTTGACATTTGTTGGCACACGATGATTCCACGTGTAATACAAATACGTACACGCGTCTCTAATAAATTTCGCGTGTGAAATTTTCCTCATACGCTCCGATCCACGTCGATATACGTCATGTACCCTCTGTTGCATCGAATCGTGAACCCGTAAATGTTTCGAACGGAACGTAAAATCGTCGAAAGAGGAGAAAGTGAGTAAGGGCGAATGATGGGTCTCACGAGGCGTCCGATTAGATATCTGTCGGGGTTGTCCCCGATCCAAGCGCTATCGTTGTCGTGTTTAATAACGTATTCCGGTTCTGACATAGGTGGACGCGTGCACAAACGGCACGTACGTGTCCAGCCACGGTGGATCGAACGGTGCACACGTCCATGCTGGACAACCACGCACACGTGTACATACACACGGTACACACAGGGTGGTGGCGTGTCAACAATTAGGAGAATCAGCG
>NW_006263750.1:1177457-1180831 GCF_000469605.1 Apis dorsata | reverse complement strand
CCTCCCCTCCTCCTCCTCCCCCGTTCGATGGAGGAGGAGACCCGTGTGTGGGAGTTTCGTGTCCGATCATTAGGGAGATCCTATCGGGATTGTAAGTCACTCAGTCACTCGCTCAATCCTCCGCTCGATTACTCGGAAAGAGAGAGCCGGCCTATCGAACGTGTGTGTGTGTATGTATATGTACACGAAGCCGTCCAAGTTCTTCTTTGCGTTCTCTTCTTTGGGAGGAAGAGGTCGTCTGGCGGAAGAACGAACGACCGAGGAGGAGCGCGCCAAGTGCTTTCGAGCTTCGCTTTCCAATTAAGTGGATCGTTCCGGTCGCCGCTCCTCGAATATTTCAGGAAGTCCAATTGTCCGCCTGCGTCGTTGGTTGGCGATTTTTCGTAACCGTAAATCGGGCCATGTTTCGTTGGAAAATTTGAGGGATAATAATGGATAAAATATGCATACGATGTAATTGTACGTATGAATATGAATACGATGAATGCGTAATAAGTTTCATTGTTCATAAAATATACGAACTTTAATTATACATATAGATTTATTTGTATTTGTATTTTCCAAAGAGATCTAAGTTAATTATTCAAAGGGATTGGATTAAAACGTGAATTCTAACGTGAATTCAAAGAGCAAAAGCTAAATGGCATTCTACCAAGAAAGACCATCCAAACTGTCAGAGCAGTTTAACTCGCCTTTAAAGTTTCCTCGGTTGACACATACCTACTGCCTTTCCTCGACAAATAAATCTTCCATGTTTCACGATCACGAAGGTCGGCCTTTCGAGACTTATCGAGCACTCCGCGTTACCAAGGGAAAGGTTTCTGGGTCGGTCTGAGTAGGCTACCGTGCTTCACCTCTATTCTTACCTGAACCTTCATTGGCAATTAAGCCGTCGAAGATCAATGGTAACTTTTACTTCCGTTTCGTGCCCCGTTTCACCCCGCTTCTTCTTTTTTTTTTTAAAAAAAGGAAACACGCTATCGATAGTCAACGATTAATTCATGGAATTCATTAAAAAAAGAAAAAAAGGAAAAATTGCTGCAATTATTCTCCATCAACGAACGAGATATTTTCCCCTATCGTTCGATAATAAATAATTTTCGCGCTTTTCGAACACGGCGTATCGATCTCGCAATTTCACTTAAACACGACGTTGAGTTACGTCAACGCGATTGCCTTGGAAATTATCGACAAAACACCTTCGGGCAATGCTCGAGAAAATTGGCGTAGTATCGTCGATCGCTAGCGAAACTATGGCGAATAACACGGTTTCGGCAACGTTCTTCGCGTACTTACACGTATCACGGCTTCGTTAAACGATGCGCACGATCCCCTCGCGGAATACCAATTACAATCAACGGCGGTGTAATGCAGTTGTAATACGAGAAGTATTGGAACACGTGAGACGCGAACGTGAGGCGTTAAAAGCTGAGCGAGAAGAGTCGACGTACAAGGTGTGTGTCGAACAACGTGAAAAAATATGGAATAAACCACTCGTTTTCACTCGTTTAAATTAACGTTTGAAGAAAGGGATATATGAAATAAATCACTCGCGTAATTAAATAAACATCAAAATGAAAATTTCAATGAAAATTTTGCTCTGCATATGATAATCGTTTTTTCCTAATTACGAGGCACATTGTATTTCTTGCTAAATTAATTCTCAAATTATAACCATAATTTTTCTCTTGCTCGCGCAAAATGCGAGTCTGCAGTTTGATGTCTCTCCTCGTAGATCTTCTCGATCTTGCAAGTTATCCTACACCTCATCTTATTCCTCATCTTTATTATTCAACATCTTACACAATTTATAGAATCTAATAAAGTCACTCGCGCTATCCTAGGCTAAAGTAGGCCATCTTGTCTTAAAGACAAGATTAAACGGGATACATGTTTTTACACGTGTATTCATTTTGATTGTGTTCCTCGTCCAATATTAAAGCTGGGGTTCGCGTATTATGAAACATATGCCGTGTACATAAATTCTAAGATACTTTGTAATCCGGTTGAATGAATAATGAGAAACAAGTGTCTCCAACCGAAGCGGCGAGATGGAGAAAAAGCAAAGGAGATAAGGCGTGCGTACGCGCAATTTATTTATATCGTTACTACGGAATGCAGTTATCATTCTTTCAACGAATTCGAGGCGATGGTTATTTATTAACGAGATTGGCGCGCATCGACACGCGAGATATAATTACGTAAATTGACAGGTTGCGTTCACCGCATTAACCCATCGCCGCTCCCTGTCTTAAATTTCAATCCAACGAGGCCGAGTATACACTTTGTAACAAAATTTGGGGTCATAAATTTATCGGGTTTTTGACTTATTGCTCGATCGATCGGTTCATCTAACGGAAAAAGTAGATAATATTTCCTGCAAACTTTCTAATCATCCGCGTACGTTTAAACTGCTCGTTTCTTTTAAGACACGTGTTATTAAAATTAAAAATTTTTGCAATGAAATGCGTTGTATACGCGGAAACAGCATTTTAAATAAATCGTATCGCGATCGTATTTCCAATCGTTTCGAAAGATTGAATAATTTCATTATTGTTTTAATATTATTTGCAGATGGAGGATTTGATAATATTATATATTTATTTCTCCGATTTATTCTCGATTTAAATTCGGCTCCCATTGTTCCGTAATTTTGGTTATTTCAAATAGTAATAGTAGTTTGCAATGCAAATGTATTCGTAATTAAATCGCGTTATGATATCGAGTAAACCAATGCAGCGAATGCACAATGGCCCCGTTCCAGAAGCGAACGCAAAACTTGTGAACGCGATATACGAAATTTTAAACTTTTCAAAATCCTACGTTTCCATCCTCCTCATCGTTCCGATCCTCGACCGCAATCGACCTGACTAACCGACGACGTAATTTTCCATTATTTTCCCGCCGTTGAAATACGGCGACAACAATACTCGCGACAATCGTCTATCAATCTTCTCGAAGCATTAGTCGAAGCAATTAGCGCCTCTCAATTGGCGCATCTCTCGTTCCCTCTCGTTATTATAACGATATAACATCACCCATATTATTCATCATCGTGTCGTTTATCGACGACGAGACTTTCTCGCGGCTTTGCTGCCCGACCGAATCGAACGACCAATAATTACCCGAATAGGCGGCGAACTTGAAATATTATAAGCCTATATAAACCGGGCGAAGATGTTATTTCGCCTCACTTTGTGAACGAGGCTTAAGGAGGTATATACACGGGTGAGATATAGCTCCCTGAACGCGTTCGCCGTTATTAACCCCCGGTAAGAGCACACGGCGGGGTATCGTGATTGGCGATCGTCAGTGCGGTTATAGGGTATTTTCGAGTGAATCATCGCGATCCTCTGTCCGAAAAAATTACGATC
>NW_006263750.1:1175586-1177219 GCF_000469605.1 Apis dorsata | reverse complement strand
GCTCGGCTCGACTCGGCTCGTTCGCTCGCTCGCTCGCGGGTGAGAGCGTGCTTTCGACCGACTCTCGAAAAACTCTCTCCTCCGGTTAACCGTCCCCTCGGCCAATTTCCTCCTTCCTTCGACATGCTCTCGCTTCACCCGTCCACTCTCTGGGAGCCAATTTAGCCATGGATGCCCGAGACGAGATCGAGCATGTGTAATGAGCGAATGCACGAGGCACGAGGTGGAGTTTAGAGTCTTCTTCGAACGATGGATGGAACGTTCTCTCCTGGAAAATTGACCGTTTCGCAAACTTCCAGCTACGAGCACAGTATTTCCCCCTCTTCCCTATTTCGTTCCTCTTTGAAGCTGGTTCTCGTCTGGCCAGAGATCGGATAACTCTATCCATTCTCAACTTGTTGTTGACTCGGTCGCGAATTAGTGGTCGAGGGAGATAACTCGAGATTTTTTAGTTCGAACGAAATTCGGGAACAATCGTGGGAAGAAAAGGAAAGGGAAGGAAATTTATCTTGTCGGGAAAGTTATTAAGTTGGGACGAGAACTTCTTTTTTTTTTCTTCTTTTAAAGGCAACGGGGATACCGACAAACGGCTATATTGCATCGGACTTTAAAATACGTTATTTAACAGGTACACACAATGTATTCCCATGGATGAGGATCATCTGCATGACTAAAAATCAGCTCCGGGCGCTTCGTTACCGTGGCGGCCCTCCTTTGCGCTCTTTCGACAGGACGCGCGCAACACAACTGCCTCGCAATCTCNGCTTTCGCGCCTCTTGCACGCTTTCTCGCTTCGTTAAATTACACCCCGGCCCCCGAAAGAAGCGAGGGTTGGGCCGTCGACAGCCTTGAATCATCGTGGACGAGCATCACGTCGTTGGGTGGCGCGGGCGCGCGGCTCGTCGACACCCATCCCTTGCCTCCCCGATTAAATTATCGATGAATTATTTATTCAGCCTCGAACGGAGGCTGAGAGAGAGGGAGAAAGTGAGATGGAACGCGTACACCGTAGAACGGATATTGCGAACACCGGCGGCGCACAGAACCGATTCATCCGGATGTATCTGTCCAATCCTTCCCACTCCGATCCGTTCCTCGTTCTCCATTCCTCCATACTTCAACCCTCTTCCTCTCTTGTCGCCCTGCTCGCGGAATTATTAAAACTCGAACCAGCCACTACGACACCGATATATATATATATGTACGTATATCTCGCGGGGGTGGCGGAGTGGGTGCGCGGGTACACATACCGGGTGGCCGGCGGGCAGAAAACAATAAAGTCAGGCTATCATCCGGGACGCCACTTCCACCACTTCACCTTCCTCCCTCTTCCATCCCTCTTCCGCCTCTTTCACCCGCCCCTTTAACTCTCCCCTCCCTCGAACCTTCCACTTTGGTCTACGAACGGCCGGTGCCTCGCTCTCCATTCAATTTAGATCCCACTTATGCACTCCAGGCCCGGCGTCCGTACATACATACATACATACATACGTACAGACGGACGTTCGGCGGTACGTCATATTTATTCTATTTTATTGTAAGCCGATCCCATCCCCAGGCTTGAGTTAATATTTTCCTACGAGATCGCGCTCCAACTCATCCCTCCCTCTCCGCTACCATCCTGTCCACGGTT
>NW_006263750.1:1164377-1175424 GCF_000469605.1 Apis dorsata | reverse complement strand
CACCCCCTCATAGTGGCTGTTTTTCGTTCGAGATCGTCGTTTCCGCAACACCGCCACCCCTCGTCACCTCCCTTTTTTTGACCATACCCCGGCTCCGTTGATATCGCGAACCAGAGGGCGGACATGTAATTTCGAAGTTCGAGGAGGAGGACTGTGAAAAATTGCCACTGGGAATTAGTTATGAAGCCGTCGGGATCTCTCGTTCGAACTCTTGGAACTCTTTCGAGCGCCTGTGTGAAAAAATTGTTTCGAATTATCTTTCTACGAGAGGGAGACGGATCCCACTTCATCCGTTGACGTATTGCTTTTCGGAACTTTGTGAATTGTATTAATATTCAGAAATTTTTATACGCGTATTTTTCATTTAAATCGAGAAAGAGATCAGAGTACGTTTTCGAACGCGTCAAAAATTTTAATAATATTTCTTATGGTTAATTATGCAGAGGATGTACGGATAAATATTAGATAGGTACACGTCGTGGAAATGGAGGTGGTTGTTGATTTCAATTCTTGAACTTGATAGAATTGCTCTCCATAGAGTTTCTCCAATCTCCAATCCGGTCAGAACTTGGGCGTCGAGCCGTACCACCTCTATAGAGATGTGGCCGAAGATAGGGAACCCTCGATACCCTTGTCCTCCAATTAGGTAAATTCAATATAATTAACTATATTCTAGCTGGTTGGTAATCTAGCGAGGGATCGATCTGATTCGCTCGAAACTCGTGGATTAGCCGCTTCGATTTGCTCCTCTCGTCCAAGAACCGGTTACGAATTTATTTATATACAGATATCATCACTTTTGATTTTCGATAAACCTATCCGCACGAAATTGAAGGTTATTATTAACTTTATTCCAATTCTCTGATTTTTAACAAAATCTATTTTCGATTTTTCTATTTCAACTTTAATTTCAACTTTTCATCCTTCCTTCATACCACTTTCTTTGCTTCACGCTCTTCTCCCAAATACTTAAATAGGTGTTCACTCAACCAAGATCCGTATCAAGCGGTTCTTTAAGATAATAATTCGCACGAACGATGCGTTAAGGAACGCCACGTTCACCTACAAGCCACACCGCCGGTGGTAACAAGATATAATAATCACTGTCATCAGCACCGCCTATAATCCTTGTTCTTCTTCTTCTTCTTCTTCTTCTTCTTCGTCGAGGCCAACAACGGCCCAGTCAGATCGCATGAAAAACTCGCCTCTCTTTGGATCGAGTCGGTTTTGCCGGTCGATTATCTTCGAAATTGTGAGCGGGATAAGCGAAACGCCATGCTTTTACGCGTGAATATATTAATTGCGGATATACTGATAGAACGAGCGTTGATTAACGAAGAAAATGTTTGAGCTTGGTTTTATATCGTTTCATTACGTGATTCATCAAATATAAATATTATGGATGTTGAATTCGTCGAACACAATGTCGGCCTCGACTTTTCTTGTCTTGTTATCAATGACGATGTAAAATTATTAGGAAGAAGAGATATACCGTTAACATTTTATTAATCTCGCTTATTTAATTTCTGTTAATGACAACGATGATAATAGAATATTTTTTATTGGAATAAAAAATTAAAATTTGATCAGTATCTTATGATTAAATGTATGTTACTTATCTATCCTCTATAAAATAAAGATAAATCAAATTCAGATAGCATATAAATAATTGATAAAAGAAAACTAAATATAAATCTAAATTCAACATTATTAATATTAAAAATCGTGCCAAATAAATCTAAAACTCTCCAAAATTACATCATATATTTTAATAATAGATAAAAAGGCTCTTCTTCGAACCTGATTAACAAAATGCTATTAATTTAATGAAGGTATATAACACAGTTTCGCAAAGTAGAATTAGAAACGTGTTTTACGACCGTTTTCACTCGCATATCCGGTTTCAAATTACGATGGTTCAGACTACACATTTATCGTTCGTACAGATCGCTATCGTTTCACGTACGATCGAATTCATTGGAACCGTCGAGATCAGCGTTTTCCACGAAAATCCCTCGATTTTTCGAGGTCAGTCCTCGCCTCTATCTTTAACGCGAATCCAATACCGGTGATGGTGGAGGAGGGAGTAACATTATTAAACGCGATACGTGGAGAAATCCTTGCTCAAATTATAAAGACGCGAGCTTCGTCGAATTGAATCGAGAAATTCTACGTAAGAGGCGTGTAGGTACGTATTCGCAAAGGAATCCCTTTTATGGAAAACCATCTCCTCCCGGATTCTAAAACGTGATCCCTATCTGGCCAGATTCAAACGTTCCGCGTTCTTGCCTCGCCAGAGACACTTTCCTCGGAAAAGAATCCCTTTTTCCTTCGCCCTCTTCGCGCGAGGAAACTTCTTACATTAGATTACTTCGGCGTGGAAACGACTTCAATTCTTCTCCAACTTAGTTGGAAAAAATTGAAAGAGGGATTTACACTTGAAGAGTGGCTGCCTCGCCTATCTTTCGATTCGCGCGACCACTTTTATATTTCACGAGAACGTTCCCCTTCTTCGTCCGACAATTATGTACAATGAAAGGAAACTTCATAGAAACTAGTCCCTCCGTTTCTTATTTTTATTTCACTAAGAGATTTATTTGTTTTCTCTCTCATTTCAAACGAATCAATCGAGAAGATCTTGGCGAAATTAATGTTTATACAGAAAGTATAAGTGTTTAAAAAGTAAATGATTACCCACGGATTAAATCGGATCATGCACGAATTGCTAATCTAGAATCTAGTTTTATCGATGCTTGGTTGTTGAAATATGTACGGAATTGGCCGAACGAGAATTAAATTAGGCAACTTGTAGAATTCAACCTAACCTCAAAGTTGCTCGATTGTTTCTACTATATGCACAGATGACACAATTTAACGGAACCGATTCTATGACGAAACGAGTCCAAGGAGAATTTCGTTAAATCGGATCATTTGTCACGCCTTCTGGCTGATCGTATCGCGTCGGTTGACCGGTCGGATTTTATATCGAGATCGAGATCTCGTTCGGCGTTGATTAAAGTTCCGTTTGAATCGCGATAGGGTTGTCGAATTTCGTCGACGAATTAAAATTGATCGATGCTGTCCCGATATAATAGCAGATGGAACGAAGATATTCGTGTCGACAGTTAGGTTACGTACAAAAAACGCACGATGTCAGTTGATACGTTGTAAATGAGCTACCGTTGCTTGGACTTGGATTGGATTGGAAATTTTGTTTCCAACGTTTAAAAATAATTGAGCGAAGAGAGGTGGATGGAAAAATGGGAGCAGGAATGGTACCAGAAAGGATTTAAAGATCTCTACAATTCATTTTGTCGTGAATTTGTCAGACTTTCGTAAGTAGATTTAGCGATGCATTTTAATTATAAAAGTACGGAGATTTTTCTGAATTTAATAATTATAATTTTATCCCCTTCGCGCGTATGGAATATAAAGCAAAAATTTTTCGTACCAAATTTTTTTTTTTACCAACATTTCCACGGATGCAATTATTTTTTTGTTTCAATATAACGAAAGAAGGGAAAAAGAGAAATTTAAAGCGCTATTACGGTAATTACGAAATAATACGCATACGAAATAGCAAAAGGGAAAATTTTTACCGAAAATACGAATTTTATCCACTTTACGTTCGCTCGGTAGCGATATAAATTAATCGAGATCGAATTTTCGAAAAATTTCGATTGGAGCGATCTAGGGAATAGAGTTCGAGATCCATGAAGGAAGCTCCTCGAATTCAGCTTACTTCAGCATACGTGACGTTCCAAGGAATCGAATTAACGCGAAGCGCAGGATTCCACCAGATTATTCCAGGAGATCGCGGATCGATCTAATCTCGGAATGATTTTGGCGATCGCTAGGAATCCCGTGGAAAGTCTTTTCCAGCCGAAAATTTCCAGCCATTGTCGATGCAGGGAGCGTAGGTGGTGGTTGATAAAACCGCTTGCAAGATAGGGTCACTTTTCCAGTCACGTCTCGAGGATCTGTAATTGAGGAGGATAGGAATCATCCTCAAAGTAAAGCGGTAACTCTACTCGCCGATTGCTCATACGAGCGAACAAGATAAATCGTCATCTTGTTTGAAAATTAAAAAATTAACGCTGCTTGACGTTTCTCGTATAATCGCTTGATACGCAAAACGTAGAATCGGAAGAATAAAGGGACAATGGCCGGTACTCTTGCATTTCCTCGCGACGTATAAAAATTCTGCTACTATAATATCCTCATCTCCCATCTCCCATTTTCAAAACATGTAAATCAAGCCCGAAGGAACAGGACAAGTTTAGATATGCGAAACTCGATACATTGGACGTTTATCTGATTGTTCGATGGGAAAAAGGAAAAATCGCGGTCGGTATCGCGGAGGTAACGTTTCTTAGGATTCACCGTCGTGAAGAGACAGCGTATCGTGGCCAGGTTGAAGGAAAGGTCAACGGTTGCGTCTTCCTCCTGCCGCGCGGCTACCAACGGATCCCCAACGAGTTTCGAGCTCGTGCTCCATCCTAGCCTCTGTACGTCCCCCCCTGAACGTCCGTCTGGCTGGATACGTCCGTTTGTCTAGCGGATTGTCGCCGTGTCGTGTTCGAGTTACCGGTACAGACGGACCGTTGTGTCCATGGCGAGCCGCTTGTAACGTGCGCAATCTTTGCCCGTGCGCCGGCTGAATGCCGGTTTGTAACACGGAAGTGCATACACGCGATACCACGAGACAACGAATCGGCTGTCCAGCAACGATGACGCGCCGTGTCGCGCGGGTTAACGACTCTCCGTGGAAACGATTTTCCATCGGCCAGGTGGGGAAGGTCATCGCGCGACCGTTCCAAGAACGTCGATCCTCCTCCTCGTCGTTTCTCCTTTATCGTCATCGCATTGTCCTCTGGGTCACTCGGCCGCCGTAGTCGTGCGTGGTTCCAACAGCGGTCCTAGGATTCGTGGGGATTAAAGGGCAATTATGTTAATAAGGAAAGATTGAACGGTGACTGCAACGATTAATAACCCGGCAACCGACCATATGAAACGTGCCTCGGGCCTCGGTATATATGTATGTATATATTTGTATATATATATACATATACATATACACAATGGTGCTCCACGTAATTTAATAAGTACACCGAGTGATGGACGGGTGGAGAAGTGTATGAACGTAATAAGTGAGCGCGGGGTAAATTGAACTGTTCCGTTGAATGAAAACCGTCTCCGTCTCTCGTCTCGAGTGGAGAAAATCGTTCCTTTACTCTCGATCCTCGGGATCGAGAGCGAGTCGAGAGAAAGGAAGGTAATCGATACGTTGAACGGATATTGTCGCTTCTCAGGGCGGCGAAGGATTGGAACGAGCGAAGGCGCGCTTGAAAAATTCTATTACACGGTATGAATCGGTGACAGGTATTGAACCGAAAGTACATTGTAGTTCGGCGGGTGTGTGCGCCGACTACGAAGAGCCACCACCGGTGGAAACCGATCGGCGAAACGAACGACGATATCGTGTGTACACAACCGGCCTGTTGGCCGACTGGCACAGTGCACCAACGTCCATACGAATATATTTTCTAGCGGTTGTTACGAATGATTGGCAATTATCGATGGCTGACGTTGGGCTACCAATAACACCGGCCAGAAAATCGTCAGATTCGCGGCGAAACGCGTACACGGGTACACGTCGAAACGTCGTGCTATCGTTCATACGGCGTGCGTCGATCCCTGCCTCGACTATTCATTATCGGCCGTGGAACGCGTTACACGGTCCGCCATTCTCGACACCAGACGTTGCTTTAACGTTACTTAACAACCTGGACATGTTTACAACCCTATAAAAACGGTTTCAGTTGTTTCGTTATTATGGTCGGCGCGAAACGATCTTTTCAATTACTGCCACGCGTATTTCGAATATGTTGACCAGGTTCTTCGATCATTGGTCACGAGGAGTGTCTTCGAACGTGTCTGCTCGCTTATTAGATACTATCTTTAAATGGGATTTGTTATTGATTCGACGCGTTGGAGGAAACTCGTTTCTCCGTTGTAATGGAGCCTTACAATGTTTCCTTGATAGCAATAGTCGGACTTCGTAATAGCCACGAAGTGAATTATCTACACACGTTCGGCCATTCGAGTGGTCATGCAAGAAATATAAACGGGAAAGGAATATATGAATAATGTTCAGAAATAAATTGAACACTTGTACACTTGTATAGTTTATAATGGTAAATATTTGAGTAAATATTTAAACGATTCTCGATTTCCTGTATTCCAATTTGTCAAATCTAAACTTACCCTCCACTGCGTCGATCCACTTGGAAAAAAGAAATTCAAATTTGAACAGATCGCGAACAGGTACGCGAAATGGGCCGCCATTCGATGGGAGAGCGGGCAAAAAGTCGTTGATCGAGGCGAGATCGTCGCGTCACGAGCCATCCACCTTTCGACCAACACCGAGGCAACGAAGAAAGTTCGAACGTGTTTAGGGCGGAAGGGAAGAAGAAGTTCGGTAAGAGGTGGGTCTATGGGATGTCGGGTTGTGCTTAGCTCGTGTCAGGAATGTAATTCACACGCCGCTGGCATTCCGTTCCATTCCATTCCGCTCGCGGCTTCTCTTTTGTGGCCATGCACCGGCGCGGCGTCACGAGGTGGCGGCGGCCTTCTTTTTCACCTGGCCACCTCTCGATCCTTGCTCGACCCATCGCCTTCGAGAGAGACAGAAAGAGAGAAAGAGAGAGCACGTTCAGGATCGCGAAACCGTGGATCGTGTTCTCGTTGGTTTCGGTTAAACGCCGCATTCAGGACCCCTTCGTTCGTTTCGAGGCGGCTCCTCATTCTTTCGTGGATTCTGGTTCCATTACGGGAACCGGCAAGAAGTCGGTGGAGAATGGTGGTCGGCTCGGGCTCGGCGAGTTGACGTTGATTCGCACCGATTAGTCGAACATAGTCGGCCGTTTTTACGATTTTTCAGGTTTTGCTCGAGGACTAATCGAGACGAAAACCTTCGTCGCGTGATGAATAGCGTTCACGAGTAGCGGACGAGCAGCAACAGGCAGATTCACTAACTTAATAACCGGCGTTATCGTTACGAATTATCGACGGACGGCTCCCTCCCTCCGCTATATCTCACTGAATAATCTTAACCGCTACTGATGCGAATATTATCGTAATTATCGAGCTCGCGGTATCTCGATGATTTCACACGGACACCTTCCATCAGATCCTCCGAACGAACGAGCAATCTCACCTCCATATTGGAAATTCGTCCGTCTCGCACCAGCAATCCACCGTTCACTGCTGGAAAGAGAAGCCTCGCGGAGGGAATACTCGAATCCGATTGGTTAATGGAAACGCCTGATGTCATACGTATCTCTTTTTCGAGGAATTCGTCACGTACACTAATCCGACTCGAATAACAAAACTCTCCCGTTACTGTAGTAGCGGTGTTTGGTTTCAAGGTCTGTCAACAAAAGCTAGAGCCTAAGATGATAAGCGGTGCTCGCGGCGAGAGACTCCTCTTGTCCCCGCGCCGTCCGTTGCGTACAAATTAGAAAATTTCTTTGTTCGAAAATCGACCGCGTCCCCTCCGCGCCCAGTCGCGTCTTTGGTCTAGCAACTGGAACAAGCGGCGAAACATCGAGCGGCGGTGAACGTTTAAGAGGTTGCATCGCATTACAGAAGAGCCGGCGTCGACACGCCGCGGCCACGGTGTCACGTGGCGGAGGAACAGAGGAGCCGCATTCCTCGCGGTTCCTCTTTCGCAGAGCGGTCCTGGTGGGAACGGTACGGGAGCGGTATTTATTACGACGTTGCCCCAGTTTAGCAAATTAGTTACACGGCCCCTTAAACCACGCCACGTAATGCATGCTCTCGCCGCATTCTTCTCCCGTGTAATTCCGCCGCGATTCTCCTCTCCTCTTCGGTTCTCTCTCGTATAGAACGCGGTTCCAGTTTCCAACCATCCAGATCCTGCCATCTCGGAAATCGCGGCTAATTCGCCGCGGGAATGCGCAAGGAACGGTGGCCCGTGATTGTCTTCGCCATTCGATTCAATGACGTCGAATTATTTCGGCAACGACGGAAGCGAGGCGCTCGTGTGGTGACAATGGAGGCCAATTTCGACGAATTGATCGTGCTCGTGTTCGTGATCGTGAATGTGACAGTGGTCGTACCGTTGGGAGGGGATATACTGGTTCGTTGTTAAAGATTATATTGTTAAAGATCAAGGTAATGTATTACTCTTGGCAATGCGATTGCAAAATACGCGTCAAAATGATTGATACGATGATGGAGTATATATGGATAATATAGCGAATTAAATAAAAATCGAAAATAACGCAATTCGGATATCGATTCAATCGTGTATACGTTATGTTTATTATATATATTACGTATGTTATTAAATTGAAAGTCGTAATAACCTAAGAGCGATATATAAAAACATACACGCGTCGCGAAATATTTTGAATTCGAAAACAAAACATCGTAATACGATTCTCCGAATTTCGTTTAGTCATAGCTCAACGATAAGAAACAATAACAAACGCTTGTTATTCGCACGAAGGAACGTACGCAATTACAATCATTCGACGAAAGTGTCTTGCCCGGATCGCTTCGTTCGCCTCGGGTGCTCTCGACTGCCGTTTCCGGTTCTGCGCCCGTTCCAGCACAACGGAGGGAAGAAAATCGCGTGAAAAGAAAATCAAACCAACTCGTCCCTGCTCGTCGCCCTCGGTTTCAGCTTCGAAGAAAGAAGAACCTCTTCGAGGAGGAAGAAATCAACGCCGGGTAACAATAGCGGATGGAGCCGATGGAGATCTTTGGTAAATCTTGGTAAAGAGCAACCACAATACGGTATATATACGGTATATACGCTATACATATTTATATATTTATATATTTATACGGAAGTTGGTAGTCTGTAATTTAGTCGGTGCAAATTTTCCTTCTCTCGTCGACGTCTCGGCGTTCCTTTCCTTTTCTTTCCCCACCTTCCCTCCTCCTTAAAAGAGATCTTGACGAATAAACCGGGCGGACGCCTAAGTGGCCGTAAACGCGGTGAATGCATTTCAATCTCGTTCCACCGATTTCTTCGTCGCAGTTTAAATGATCACCGACCCTCTCCTTTTACCCATTCCTTCTTTTCAACGTTGGTCGCGAGCCGGGCTCCTTTAAATGAAGAATAACACATTGTCCATGCCGGATCGCTTCCTACTATTATACGATTATCATCCCTATTATCGTTATTCCCAGCAATAATATCACGGTTACGCCGTGAACCTTTCCTTACCACGGCTCCATTCCCGCTTTATTTTCCACCTTCTTTCTCGCTTTCTTCCCCCGGAAACAGGAAACCATCGAGAAAAACTTCCTCCTTTCCTTAGCGAGATCCCATTCTCGTAATATTATTCAACGAGCAGCGATGAAAAGGGGAGAAGCGACGCCGTCTCGCACGCCAATTCTTCGTAGATTATCTACGAAGATTTTATCCTACCGGTTCGCGAGGACAATTAATTCGTCTTTTATCGCCCGCGATCCTTACGGTGTTTCAATACGTACATGGTCCTTTTCGACGGCCACCAAGTGGTTTAAAAATATTCGTCTCTATATATATACGCTTTGCATCATTTGTTTCCACACCCCACCCTGTCGATTCAATCTTTTAACATTTCCACGAGGTAGAGACGGGGCTGCATTCATTTTTTTTTTCTTTTTTTTTCTTTTATATTTAAGTCTATCCAGTTTATCGTCGCGTTCCTCGATTCTTAGACGTCTTTTTTCGATCGCGGCAAGCCTCATTTTCAGCTTACTAAAATCGTGCACGTGCACACCGGTGGTTCGAATAAAACGTGAACGTGAGGGGGAGGGCGATGGGTATATTCAGACATCGCGGGGATGTAAATTCGCGTGGCAGACTTTAAGTGGCGATCGCGGATAAAGATAGGGCAGCGCAGGTCCGCGCGTTATTGGCCACGAGTCTCGATTTTATCGACCACGTATCCGGGGCCGGATAAGCGGGTGTCGATATTCTCGTTGCCTCAACAAAGTAGCCTCATTCCCTTTTTTTCATTCCCGTGGTTCTTCGCGTCTGGCAAGAACGACGTTGTCGACGTTCAACTCGCGTAACGTTAATTCCAATCGGGTCGATATTTTCCAATGTGCAGCGCTTCTAATATTCGTAATACCCGATACTCGAGAATTGACACGTAGATGGATAAATATGTTCGGTCGGCAATCATTATCGGTATAATTATTGCGCGATTATCCGTAGTAAAGAGGAAGTTTATCAATTCTCTCGTGCGTGTGGAAGGGTTTAAAGCACAGTCTTAGCTGGTTCGCCGCGTTGCCTAACGAAGCGATCAATACGCCTTATCAGCGATCTCCTAATCAGGGGGATACACAGTGCAGGATGAAACCGCTACAGAATATCGTGTTTGATCAGACGAAACCCCTATTTACCGCTCCTGTCATCGAGTTAAAATGTTTATTATCGCACTATTACCATATTGCATTGTATCTAGGTAAATCTTTGGCGAGTTATTCAGGCATACGATCATCCTTTAAACTGTTTTCCTTCCCCTTTCCTTCCTGCTTGCATTCCCACCAAATAGATCACCAATGAAAATTTTGGATCCGTCCGTCAATTTCGAATCTTTCATCGCCATTAAATTATCCCATGAATATATTTAAAATATTTAAATTTTAGAAGCAAAATATTGCAGCACAATAAAATTAATTTCCTAAAACAATTTTTCCCAATTTTCGTCAATTACACTTTATATTGAAATCCTTTGTAAAATTAAATTTGATTTTTGTTTGGTGTGAAATGCCGCAGCTTTAAAATTATCCCAGAAACGTTGATTTTTTATATTTAATTAATCGATATAAGAACGCGTACGAAATGTATATATGTACAACAAGAAATAAACCGCGGACAACAACAAAATCCCACCGAACAAGTCACCATCAATTTCTCAGGGATTTGAAACGCGTTACACGAACCGAAAGTAGATCGACGAGCTTCTTAAGCGTATTATCGTCGATCGCATCGCGATATGGTCGAGCGTACGGCGAC
>NW_006263750.1:1163063-1164205 GCF_000469605.1 Apis dorsata | reverse complement strand
GAGAGAGAGAGAGAGAGAGAGAGAGAGAGAGAGAGAGAGAGAGAGAGAGAGACAGAGGCTTCTCCGTTGAAGCTCCGTTGCCGGTCAATGCAGACGAGCATAAATTTAGCATGCGTGCGTGGGTGAAGCCCAGCTAGCCGGCATGTCCGTGCCACGCCTGTTATTGTCCCCTTCCAATATCAAAGAGAGGACTACCTACGCGTTTAGGCTACCTGCAACTTCATCCCTAAAGCTTCCATAAAGTTCCCATAAGACCGAATCGAAGACGAATTCTTCTTCCTCGTCTCGACCCGAAAAAAAGGATCGTTAATTGTTCTATTAATTGGCCACGCGTGATCCATTCCTTCTCCTTTTCCTTCTCCACGAGATTTCAAACTCGACTTTCGCATTCGATCGTTGAACGAGCTTGAAAGATCGTTAGATCGACGCGTTTCCGCGCTCCCTCGTCGCTCATTGTTTCGCGAGTTTAATGGAATTGCGTTGAAACGATTTCGAGAACTCGAGAACTCGAGATTCCTTCTTCTACGAGATTCCTTTATTTCGAGTTGAGGAAATTCAGAAAAGAAATTGGACCGCCACATGCATGCACGACATGCATGCACGGATGTATGAATGGGTTCTCTCTTTGAGAAGAAGGGGTTCGCGTTCGATTTCGATCAATCCTCGATTTTTAACCGCGATATTACGAACAACACCTGGCTGCAAACTTTTCTTTCCCGATAATCGAAGGCCGATGAACGGTTAAAAACGGATCGTTTCTTCGTTCTTTTTTTTTTTTTTTGTTTTTTATTTTCCGTCTTTCGTCTTTTCGCTCTGGATTTTATTTTCTCCGTTCTCCTTTCTCCTTTTTCCCCCCTCTCTCTCTCTCTCTTTGTCTCTCTTTCCTTTCCCGTAGTCGTGAATTTCGCGGCGTGAAGCAGTGTTAAACGTTATAAAAAAAATATGTTATTACGAAGCTCTTGGTTTTGCTCCCTTTTATCACGGTAATGCACCACCGGCCCCTCTCTCTGATAATGCATTTTGACCCATTTGTCCGGGGGTCGCAAAAAAAGAGTAGGTACGGTATAATCTTGGCACTTTAAGCGCACGCTACATGCCTATTAACCGATGCGGTAATTCGTCCGTTGAACGAAGCGAGGCCG
>NW_006263750.1:1151755-1162825 GCF_000469605.1 Apis dorsata | reverse complement strand
GGGGAAGGGGGAGGGGGAGGAGGGAGGAGGGAGGGGTACCGTTGCAACTGCCACCGGTGTCATTAAATATAATTAAAAACTGTCAGTTACGATTCTAGGAAAAATCGAAAAGAGTAATAGCGCGAAATTTGCTTAATTAACAGAGCAATTACCAACAGGGCGAAATATTGCCGCGCGCGCGCGGCACCGGTTCCCGGCAAGCCAGCGCGGATAATGAACGCACGATTACCAGAAGAACACATAATTACGGCCACTAAAAGATTATGGGAACAATGAATCAAAAGGCCGACCCTGCCCTAATGCTTTTCTCGCTCTCGTATCGCGGGAAATTAATAAACGGGGAACCTTACTCGCCACCCTTAATGGGGATCGGGTCGATGAGGAGGAAGTCCTCCCCTCCGAGTTGATTCGTTGAAAATTGTGAAACTTAAGGAAATTCGAGTCGTGCGACGTCGAGTCGATTTTTCAAAATTTATCTTTTTTGTGAAATTTTTATTCGTTTGTTTGCACTCTCGTTCTCATTAGTCAAGCGACTCGAGTTCGAAGAATTTGAAACGCTTCGGTTAATGCGAACCTGTTATTTCATCAAACTTGAAATATCCTTTTAAGTTCCGAGCGAAGTTAAAGTTTTTCTCGATAATTCCGCGACTCGAAAGGAACGTTGCCGCGTGATGGAATGTTATTTCCACGTTTTATATCTGGCAATGATCCTTTGTACCAAGTCCACTTCTTTCTGAATTTCAAGTTCGATTTTTAAATGCGCGATTAACTACACTTTGTCAAATATCAACCAATCTCTACTGTCTAATCTGAATAATAAGAAAGTTCAACAACACCGTTAATACAATAATTCCGTCACGTTATTCACACTCGCACTTCCCCCCTCCTCTCATAATAAAACGTACCGAAAAAATTGGTAAATCGGATAGAAATTAAATTATCGCGACTTAATACTGGAATTGACTGTCGTCATCATACCGTGGCGCTGTAATAGAAATCGACGACGATATCAGAAATGGGATCGAAAATAGCTCAAAGCGTGATGGCGTGGCGATATCGAAGGTTCGCGTTTGACAAGGAGGAATCCGGCGCAATTAGTCTAGTGGCTCGGCAGCAATTACTCCGAGCAATGCGGTTGCATCGGGGAGAAGTGGAAGAGAGGCAGCTACGGGACTCATAGAGAGACGAACAAGCGTCAAAACAGTCTCATTAGGGTCATTAGCGTTCGACATTTGCGCTGCAAAGGACGGCTCGCGCGCAAGAGTGGCGGGTGCATGCCAGTGCACATTTTGTGTTCCCTGCCTTTCATGCATCAAAGATCCCGTCGTGGAACCTTGCCACGGTACGAAGATGCGACCGCGTGGCCCAGTATCCCCATCCAAGAGACCGCCGCTCGATGGACGCTTTTTGCAGTATCCTTGGTTCCCCGTGAAACTTTCCATCTTCATGGTGGCGTGACGTTTTTTTGCTCGACGATTTTTACGGATTTACGGATATCGAGTAGTGGATTCATCAACGGCGAAAGAAGCACGATAGCAAGCTTGAAAGCTCTCGATGGATGAGAATCAATTTTCCACTATCCGACTTGTTTGAGACGATGAAAAAAAGAAAAAAAGAAAGAAAAAAGGAAACGAAAAGAAGAAGAAAAGAAAGGAAAAGAAAGGCAGGTGAACATGAATTTGTGCTTTCGTCACCGGGTGCATTAGGGCATTGGCCGAGATTCAAGGGAAAGGCGATCGTTCCAACTTCTCGTTCCGTTAATCCGTTAATTAATCATCGAAGGGGCCGTTTGTTTGAATCGAAAGACAAAAGCGCGCTCGCCCCTCAAAGCTTCTTCGCGAAACTCGCTCTCTCCTTTTCCCTTTTGGAATTCGACCGAGTGCACTCTCGTGCACTTTTTGCCCCGAGAGGAGGAGAGAAGGAGGTTCCTTTTCGCTTTCTTTGTCCCCATTTGTACGTTCGTTCGTTCGTTCGTGGGTTCGTTCTTATATCCCCCCCCCCCCGTCGGTTTCGCGCAGACACGCGTCTCGAGTAGCACGTGGCCATTTATTAAATTATCGAAGCGCAAAAGCGCGTTTGAAAAAAAAATAAATAAAAAGAAAATAAAAAAAAATGAAAAGTGAAAAAGTAAAAAATGGTCGCAGAAGAGGGCGCGTTCTTCTCGTTGGATAGGCGCCGGATAACCCGTTTCGGATAAATATTCGCGTCGGAACGAGGAGGAGGCAAGGAGCAGCGGGGATTACTCGAAAGTCCTGCTCGACTTGTTCACCGAGCCACCTGAAAACCGCGGTTATAAAGGTTTTTTGCTTACCCCTTTCGCTTCGAAGGGGTTGCCGCGCGCGCAATAATTTGAATAAGCCTTGCCCCTGTCAAAACAACCCTCGTCCCGAGACCAAGAAGTTTCCGAGGGGATTTTCCGCCGTGCAGCACCTCCGACCCCCCCCTTCTCCACCGGCCGGGGGGGGGGGGGGTGGGCGGCGGGGGGGTTGCCGGGGGCGAAATAGTTTGGGTAAGGGTGGCCCCTGTCAAAACAGCCCTGGGCCCGAGACCAAGAAGTTTCCGCGGGGATTTTCCGCCGTGCAGCCCCTCCGACCGCCTCTTTTTCAAGCGGCGGAGAGGGGCGGGTTGGTGGGCAACGTAGTCACTGAATATTCGCGTGTAACGTTCAAACAAACGAATTGCAAACACGCCACGCGAAAGTACGTTTTTTCATTCCCCTAATTTGATACACGCGTCCTTTCAACCGGCCGGATGTGTATAAGGTGTCTGGACGAGGTGCATGGAAACGTGAGGTTATTCGTGTCGGCCAGGTTTTTCGGATTGTTTCTTTTGTCCGCGTGAATAAGATGGTTGTTGAAACAGTTATTGTTACTATGGTTTTAAAAAAGTCTTTGTAAATATTGTTTTATTTATCCTGCATATATAATGGATTAATAGCGGCATTATGTCTATAGAGAAATTCTATTAAGATTCATAGAGGTATTTCTATACTTTTTCCAAAAAACACCTACGTTTACTTTTTATATTAATGTCGTATACAACGTCAGCTGCATTATCGCGCGAAAGTAAAAGGAAGGATTAACTCTGATTTCTCAAAAGAGACGCACACCTACATCTTCTCCTCTCTGAAATGTAATTCAATAACAGCTGTACCATGAAATTCATTTTCACAAAGCGAAACATTGCAAACGCATTGATAGTAAATCGACTCAACAAAGGAATCAAGGATTTCAAGGATTTAATATTCGATAAGACGAATCTTTTGAAACACGTTTACCAATCCCAATTTCCATTCACTTACAAAACTCGTCGCGAGCGAGACGAATAATTCTACAAAGAAAAAAAAAAGAAAAAAAGGAAGAAGAAAAAAATTGATACATCCATAACAATTCAAAAAGACATCCATTCGTTCCAATTTTCATCGTTCTCTACAAAACTCGTGAAAATTGGCGAATGCCACGAGGAGGAAAGAAGAATGAAGAATGCCGAAACGAAGGTTTAGCATAATAGTAGAAGAGGCGTGAAGAATTGGACGCGAGTAATGAGGTATATTACGCGGACACTTTGAAACGTCGACGGTCGTCCCGTAAATTCCCAATTCCCGTGGCGCGCTACCCTTCGTCCTGGCTGCCGGTCGTGACCCTCCTCCTCGACCTTCAACCCGTGGCCGGCCCTCGTACCTTCCGTGACGGTGGTAAGTCCTCGAAACGTGGCCGTGGAAATCCGAAACTCCTCGGTTGTGCATTCGTTCGTAGCCGCTGCATCGTGTTGCATCCGCGCCGATCGTTACTCACGGGGCGCGAGCGAGTAACGCGTGCGAGCCGGCTCGTTACGCCGAAATACGCTCGTGGAAAGACATGACGTATGACGTGGGTCGTGGCGAAGCGAGCGGCCCGTATATTCGCGGGAGACGAGCCGTTAATTGTCCCCTCCCTCCACGTCCGCGAATCGAATCGCGCTGATATGAAACCGTGGAACGCATCAGCCTGCAATTCTTCCCAGTTTATGATCCACTCGCGATTTATCGGGGAACTTGCAGAAACCTGGATCTCGAACCAAGCCGGTCGTTCGTTCTTTAATTGCGATGTCCAATTCGGCGCGAAGGAATTCTCGGAAAGGAGGGGTTCACGATTCGGCTTCGAATCTACGAAGTTGTGAAAAAGGGATAGGGAATGGGGATTTACAATGTCGATATGAATTTGTGAATCTTGCGAACGATCGAATTTATAATTAAAAGAAATTGGTAATGCGTAATTTCATAAATAAGCGTTAAAAGATGACGCGAATATATATATATATTTCCAGTATAAGGGAAACTATATAACTTGTCTCGTAACATCGAGATTACATTCATGACAGGAATTACAGTTCAACTTTAAAGTGGGATCGTGTTTGTAACGAAGTTTGGAATGAAAGTTTAGCTTCGGGTAATTTAAGAATTACATTATAAATATAACGTTACGTTAGAATTTTCTTAGAATAATCCACTCGTACCTAATATCCTCAACGCGGTGTTAATTAACCAAGAAACAAAATTCGTCAAATTCCTCCTCTCAATCTCTCCCAATTCCGCCGAGAATAGAAATGGGATGGAGGGGGCAAATTTACCTTCCCAAAATTTACCTTACCTTGGGCGCATAAACTGTGACCGGTTATCGGGTGGCACGGCGCCGCGGATAAAGAAATAATTTGAGCGTTAATCGCGCGAGGCACGGCGGCGGCAGTTTTCAAATTGATCGGATAAAGCCGCGTCACGAAACGTGGTAATTCACCCGGACACGTCCGATACGTTAACTCTGGCCGGCGAATGAAACGTTTTCGAGCCCCGGGTCCCATAATCGTACGTCAACCGGAACTCGCGCGTTCCGAGATGCGGGGAGAGGCGGAATTCCATTTCGCCCATCTCTCCCTCTATGGATTCGCGGAACCCGCGCGTTTCGGCCAGGCTGTCTGCCGCGCGCAGTATAGCCGAGTTACGCTATGGTGTCATGGGAATCGGGGCTGATCGTTTTCCATCGTTTTGCATCGAGAGAACACCGTTCCCTCGCTCCTCTCTCTCTCTCTCTCTCTCCTTCTCTTTCCTTCCGAGAAGGAGGATTGGGCGAGAGAGGTCGGCTGTCTTGCCGGTGGAATACAAATGCGTCTACGATCCGCACGACTCGCACCCCGAAATCCAGACGTATTTGCTACGCACGGCCGCGTCGCCCATAATAATGCGCCACGAATTTAATCTCTCGGGTCCTATCGTAAATACGGTTCGCCTTGATTCACGGCCCGGCCCGATACGAGCGTTCCGCAACCGGAGAGATGTCTCAGGTACGAAGCGGGGAATATACCTGTGTTGGAGGTACAGGAGCGTGGATTCCCTTTACTTATTTATTTATTTATTTATTTATTTATTCATTCGTGGAAAGGAATTACGTATAACGTATATTATAAATGAAACGTAAGGTATACGTTGTTGTGCAAAAATTAATATTCGGATTTGGAAAATATGGGTAAGGGTAAACCCTTTGATTTTTTGTTATATGTGAAAGAAACGGATCCGAAAGTGATACGATAAGTAAATAAATTAGAATTAATGTTGTGGTGGATATAAATTTCGGGGCGCGACGATTGAAGGAAAGATTGATGGGTGTTTCAAACAAGATAGATCTTTAATCGCTTTTTTAATCGCGATGAATTTTCGCGTATAATTAATAGTATCCCGAATATTAAACGCAAACGATAAAATTCGATAATCGTTTCCTAAGGGAACAAACGCGGAGAATGACAAATGGCGCGGAGAATTGAATTAAAGAGCCGTCATCGTTCGGAAACAGAGTTCGTATCCGCAACGACACTTTTCCCCGGAAGCTGGAACTAATTTTGCGGAAATTTCGCTCCAATTCGCTCGATCCAGTCGCTAAACTGAATTAACTTGCGCGCGGGAAAGATAAATTCTTTATTAAACCGAAAAACAATCAAACCTTCTAATCTTCACGTTGAAGGAGGGAGGAGGCCTTGTCCCGCGAATCCGCGTCGCGCGACATTTTCATCAGCGCCAAAACTCGCGGAACGATTAAAACGATTCCAAAGAGGATGGCGGATAGATTTAGCGCGCGATCTCTTCCCCTCCCTCGAGGAACAGAGAGAGAGTTTTGATCCAGCCAGCTGCCAAACTCGTTAAGATTCGCCTCGTTATCCCGGCCACGCCGTCTCAACTCGTTTACGTAAATTAATGCCCCGATAGTATCGGCTCGGGTTAACGCGGCGTAACAAGTAACTATTCTTCTCTGGTTAAAAATACCAGGACGCACTCTCTCTCTCTCTCTCTTTTCTCTCTCTCTCTCTCTCTCTCTCTCTCTCTCTCTCTCTCTCGCTCTTTCTCTCTCGCTCTCTCTCTCGCGCTCTCTCTCTTTCTCTCTCTCTCTCTCTCTCTCTCTCTCTCTCTTTCTCTCTCTCGACAATCGTTGACACGAGCATGCGACACGATCCTTCCACACACAGTTTCGCGCCCACGTTCACGACTCGTTTCCTAAAGCTCGTTTCGAGCGTTTCAGTAAAAGGGGCGCGAAGCGACGAAGAAAAGAATGGAAAACTAGCGTGGAAGCACGCGACGAGGCGGGGATACTCGCGAAACGGACAGACGGCCGGCAAAAACGCGTCAGCCGAGACTAATTGCGAGACAGGCGATGACAGCGTTCCTCGTGGAAAAGACTGGCTTGCAGAGAAGATCTGCCTTTTGCTCGATATGCTGGATTCCCTTGCTGGACGACGCAATATATAATGGCCGCCTTTTTTTCCGCGAGATTCTCTGCTGTTAATCCGCCCGAAAAATCGACGTGAATTTTGTCTCTTTCGATTTAACCGATGTCTTTGATCCCGCGAGGAATTGGTATTAGATATATTCAGGAATAATAACGAAAGGAAAAAAATAACAGAGAGTAGGGATTTTATTTGACGAAAAAAATAAGAATATTTATTCTCGAATGGATTCGAAGATGTTCGCTCTTAAAATTGTATTCGCAAATGTAGAAGGATATTTCTCGTTTTTTAAATTGGTCGGATCGGACAAGCGTGAACTCGGAATATCGAATACGAAAGCGGAGATTTTTGGCGCGAAAGCCGGCCTTGTCATTCAAGTTTAATCGTATTCACGCGGCGGCCGTGTTAACGAGACGGTGCGCACGATTGGTCGGTCGCATTTAATATTTACCCGGCTATCATTTCCGCTCGTTTAATTAAAGCGCGCCCCCAACCGGTCGCCTCCTTCGCGTTTTGAATCGCGATCGGTTCTCCCAGGATATTTACCGAACCAGATTCGCAACGAAATTAAATCGGTACACTCAATCATCTGCGCTTTCGTTACGTCGTTTCACCCGTCGGTTTAATCCTCGTCGCTTCTTTCGACGCTTCCCAGACTGTTGGGTCTGGGAAAATCGTTCGAAAGCTCTTCGTTTTTTTTTCTTTTCTTTTTCTTTTTTTTTTTTTTTTCTCCCCTTTTTTCGAGCGCTCGTGAACTTGGGATTAATCGTTGCCCGGGAGACACCGGCGGGCCGCATTAAGCGAGTTGCATGGATCTTATCAACCTGCTGTTACTTAATCGACCGTCCAGAATTAATTTCTGCCCTCCCCAGAATTTATAATCAAGCGTTAAATTACGACGCTTCGAGTAGTTTGTTCCTTAATCTTTTTTTATTTTCAATTTATCGTGATTTTAATTTTGATCGATCCGAGAACGGAAAGTTTCGATTTTTCAACGATGGATTAAAATTCTTCGTTTTCTTTTCTTTTTCTTTTTTAATTTGCACTTAACGTAAGTTTAAATTTTTAGCGATCTCGAGAACGTATGATTCTAGGGCTGTAATAAATACAATGATATGCAAATATCTTTTACAACCCCGTCTATATTTTTTATCACACGATTGTAAAAAAGATCGGCGAACGATATATCCGTTTATTATATCAAACTTCGTGGAAACTGCAATATCTATATCTTGGCAAACAGTCAAAAACGTGAGTTATCGCGTCCACCGTTATTAATTCGCCGCAATCTTATCACACGTTACAACCCACAATCATGCAAATAAGATTCTTATCCAAACACGGGTAGGGCGATAACGATCGGGTAAACGAGTCGAAACAGTGGGTAAAAATTCGAACGTCGCGACCCCTCCGGTACACGGACAATTAAGCTTTTTGCGGTGGCTCGTTTTGCTACCAAATTACACAGTCGGACCGAGGTCCGGCGCGAATGGAAAAAATGCAGAAAACGCGGATCGGGTTGCCGTAAATCGTTGTCACTGGACAATGAGTTGAAGCAACGAAGACGAATCGTCCCTTTCTTCCGCTCGATTCTCGCGTCCTCCTTTTTTTCTCCCCTCCCCCCTTTTTCTTTTTTTCTTCCACTCTCCGCGTGTTCCTCGCTCGCTGGATTTTCATTAATTTGCTCGTACAAGCTGTCGGATCGGAATCGGCATCCGGCGCCGCGTCTTTTGACGTTCCGCGGCGAGCATTCCTTCACCGTGCCTTTTACACCGTCCCTCGCCGCTTATTCCACGCAGGGGGAATCGAGCAAATGTCGCAGTCATCGTAATCAATAGAGAATTTCGATGATCGATGAATTGATCGGTAATGAAAGAATTTTCAAACCGGAAAGGGAATCTTGGATTTAATTTTTTTCTGAGTGAAGTGAAATTTGTAGAGAATAGTTTGAGTTGAATGTTGAATATTTTCTTTGGAATTTTTGAAGGATAGGAAGATCAGAAGAAGAAGGAAATTTCTTTCTGAGTGAAGTGAAATTTGTAGGAAATAGTTTGAGTTGAATGTTGAATATTTTCTTTGGAATTTTTGAAGGATAGGAAGATCAGAAGAAGAAGGAAATTTCTTTCTGAGTGAAGTGAAATTTGTAGGAAATAGTTTGAGTTGAATGTTGAATATTTTCTTTGGAATTTTTGAAGGAAGATCAGAAGAAGAAGGAAATTTCTTTCTGAGTGAAGTGAAATTTGTAGGAAATAGTTTGAGTTGAATGTTAAATATTTTCTTTGAAATTTTTTAAAGATAGGAAGATCAGAAGAAGAAGGAAATTTCTTTGTGAGTGAAATGAAATTTGTAGGGAATAATATGAATTGAATGTTGAATATTTTTTTGGGAATTTTTGAAAGATAGGAAGATCAGAAGAAGGAGGAAATTTTAGATGGATTCGAAAATAGAACGATGATTTAAAGTAGCGAATTGGCTGTTTCGCTAATTCTGGAAAGTATTTTAAGGAATATGATATCGAAGAAATATATAAGCGATATAATAGTGGTTCAATTTATATCACGAAGAAAAATTAAATGTAAATAAAAATGTAGATCTTCATGGTTCGTTAAAAGGGAAATGAAAGCAAATAATTTAATACATTACGAAAAATATCGTTCGAGTGTCTGACTATAGACAATTTCATTCCCCTCGTTTCATTATTGCCTATTCGAACCAGGATATCTTGCACCTAATTACTAGATTTTGCTACATATTTTATATTTAGTTATATACTAACTCGAAACCTGTTTGATGAATAAAAATGATTCATATCATCAAACTCGTTAACTTTCTCACGACTACGAATATAAAACGACTACTATGCACTAATCACTACTCGTAAATGTATACAGTATTGCTCGTTCCTATATTTTTTAAGCATAACATTATACCGTTTTGCATAATAAACTTGGTACAAAAATACTCGAATATCCAAGTATTTAAGTTAGCTTTTCTTTTTTTAATCTTTACGATTTTATAGTAGCTACTTAAGCGAGCTCTTCTATAATTTTCACACTACTTTAAGCAATATATAATATTGAATTTTAAAAAAAAACTGTAATTTGATGCAACCTAGTTTTATTACAAACACACACACACATACACACACACACACACATATATATATATATAATTCTACTTAATTTAAACATTCACAACAAGGTTTAAAAGCTTAATAAAATCAAGAATCAAAAGATTTTCAAATCCTTGACTTACAAAACACTTTCCATAACAAATTCATATTCCACACAGATCCATAATCCACACTGATCCATGTTCCATACAAATCCATACTCTACATAAATTCATATTTCATACAAATCCATATTCCGCGCAAACCTATAATTCTACACAGATCCATATTCTATACGAGGCTGCATCCCACACAGATCGATATTCCACACGCAAACAACCTATATCCCACACGTTTCGCACAACAACCCCGCGTCACTCTGACCACCTTTACACGCAAAAGGTGTGTCCTCGTATGTGTACACGGTGTCTAAAAAAAAAAAGTTTGGCGCGGAAAGGGTTAATAGCAGCGGTGGTCGTCGCCTTTCCGGGCGACGCGTATCGATTGATAAATCGTCAAGCACCAGCTCGGCTTGTCCGACATCGCGGCTGACATCGAGTGTGTACGTGGCTCGCGTGAACAGACAGCCGAGATGGTAACTCGCCGCGGCTACTCGTCGAGTGTACGCTTTTACAGATTGACCGAGAGAGAGAAAGAGAGAGCGAGAGAGAGAGAGAGAGGTCGTGTGCACGCAACGAGTCTAGATGCGTCCAACCGCACTTTCCATTTCTGTAATCTCAAAGAGGTCGACCGACCTGTCTCCTCCGCCTCCTCGTCCTCTCTCCGCTTTCGATCCGTTTTGCTCGTTGCCGCGTGTCGCGCTTTCGCGGCGCTGTGCCGCGCCTCGATCACTCTTGGAAACGAGTGGAGGGATATCTCGCTCCTTATACAGTAATATTTCGTTTTACGATGATTCCAGCGAATGTGTTTGGCTCGTTAGCCGGCTGCTTGAAATCTGTGTCACTCGAAATTTTCAACGTTGCATGTTAATTGAACTGTGAGAGTTTTAATGCAGATATATTTTTCTGCTACTTATATCTCGCGTATTTTGAGCACTTTTCACAAATGAAAATACGATAAAATAATAATAAGATGAATTTTAATAAATAGTTGATCGGCTTAAAATTTACGATATGAATAATGACTTTGTCGCCAGTGCAGAATTTAGTTGCTTTACAATTCTTTCTCTCGAAACAATTTTATGCAAACTT
>NW_006263750.1:1148685-1151718 GCF_000469605.1 Apis dorsata | reverse complement strand
TGGATCAACAAAAGTTTCCCTATCCCTGTGTCTTTTTTCTTTTCTTTTGTNTTTTTTTTTTTTTTAGAAAACACTAGTTCAAAAAGCTAGCTTCAAAGTAGAAAAGTTGAGCATTCGTCGACAAGTTTCTGAACTCTCCCTCGAAAGGGAGACAAAACGTCCATGGACCATGGACGACACAGTTTCACAGGATCTAAACAACAACACGATCTTTTCGTGCTCATCATCCAAACATCAAAGAAAATTAATTCCTACTCGAGTCGAAATCGAAACTCTCTCGACCAACCAAAACGTAAGATCCTGAAGAAAAAATTCACGGTTGGAACGCATGAATTAATCTCACGGGCAAATAAACGAATTCACCCGTTCCAATGCGAAATTTTAATTGCGCGGAAGGATCAATTTAATTAAAACGACATCGGTCTGAATAAATGCGGCAAGGATCCCCCGGAAACGCTTATCGCATTCGGATGGAAAGGAGGACGAGAAGAAGCGCACGAAGCAAGAAGAATCGTGGAAGTAGTGGAACGAAGTAAGATCGATAAGCGGAAATACGCGACGGACGGCCGGCCGGCCGAGCGAGCTTTATCCGAACGTTCCAATTACCGGCTTCGGATCTTGGATCTGCCTCCTTTTATTTGTACACCCGTGTACGTGCTCACGCACACGCGGTCCTTACCTCGCGAGGCAGAACGGAGGGACACACGCGGTGCGCGCTCGCGGACAGATAGGATCGGACGGGAGCCCAGCCATGTAATTGATTCAGGGTAAAACAATGAGCCTCTATGCGGAATCGCGTGTATTGCGTGCACGCCTTGCACGGAAGGAACGGAGGAGGAAATTCACGGCTCTGAGAAGCTCTCGACGCCGCTTTCCTCCTTTTTCGCTTTCTTCGATTATCCGTGTGGAGCAACGCGTTATGACGTTGATGGCGAGCTATATGTAATATGTATTTTAATTCGAAGCACGATATTCCATTGAAAGAATATTTGATCCTGATGCCTGTTAATTGGATCGTTTCTAGCTCTTTGATGGGGGTAATTAATTGGGGGGAGGGATTATGTAGGTATAGAACGCGATATATCTTTTTCTTGCGAATAGTTGTAGAGATGTAGAAAAAAAGAAAAAGAAATGGAGGGATAAGAAGGAATTATTCATGAGTTTATGCAGTTAACACCTAGCTAATGCAATTGCGATGATCGCGCGAAGGGATTGATTTTTACAGTTATTGTTACAACTTAATCGTATTACATCGTATATGGTGGTAATTTTACGAGAGAGTTTTGCTCTTTATTACCTCCCATTCCCGTTAAAACCTGATATATTTTCCAATTTTATAATTTTATTATCCGCAAAGTATTATAGAATCAAAAGTTAAACGATCTAGATTTATATATCTAGATACAAAGATTGGATACGATAATTCATAAAATTACTCGAGACCGTGGATTTACGATGACGATACATTAATTCCCGAATTTATGATACCCACAGAACCATAACTCTCATACCCGATGGCAAACATACGATTCAACCGAAATGCTTTTCCACTTTCCCTCCAACCAAGGACGGCCGATCCGGGCGAAAGAAAGAAAGGAGAGCGAAAGAGAGAGAGAAAGAGAGAGCGGTTCGACATCGCCATTTGGCCATTGACGGCGGCGCGTCCGGCGTTCGGTGCACGATGCACGACAAATGTAAATAGAAAAGCAACGCGAGTGCACCGGGTGGACAAAGGCGTAACGCGCGCCGGGACGACCGAACAAAGCCGAGGGACTTTTATTATAATAATCTGCAGCCCGTGTGTGAGTACGTGCAAACCGAATGCTCGTCTCGTGTATTTCCTCTCTTTCCCTCCCCCCTCTTTTTTTTTCCAACCCTCTCTCAGTACCCCTTACCGCTCACGAGCGCAATCCTCTCCTTTCTACAGCTTCGCGATGCACTTTATTGCGAGCAACCCTATTCTCTTTTTTTTTTTTCTTTTTTTTTTATATATATACTGTGGTGGGCCAGCCGCATCGACATACGTACATATCACGAGGAGACGCGTCATAAAAATGCGTGCGCGTATATACGGAGTAAGCGCGGAGAAAGAAGGGGTAAACGCGCTTTCGACAGCTTTGTAGAGCGAGTCCTCCGACTTGTCTACGGTGCGCGAGGGAAACGAGTGAAGCTCTCGGATTAGAAATGTTGGAGCTTACAACTCTTGAGAACTATCGCGGAAATTGTAACACGCGGTAAAGAGGAGGCGGAGGAGGAATTGGCCCTCGAGGATTGGAGTGGAGGGAAGAGCGCAGGTTGTCTCTGGGATTAGACGTATAAGGTACGAAAGAATACGGTACGTATTTTATATATCCGTGGTTCTGAATATTCCAATCTCTCTTTTTAAGCCTCTCTCTCTTTATCGTTAAAGATAGAAGGATAGAATAATCTTGGATTAGCAAGACGATACGGAATGGATAATTAACTTCATCTTCTCCCTCCCTTTCCTCTCCATTCCTCTTTCTCGTACTCCTCCACAAATATATTATTCTCGATCATTACGGCATAAGATACTCCGTCTATTTCACCGGTTTCACCTCGAAGAATCATGGAAGATAATGCGCTCGTACGATACGCGGCGCGAGAGGGGCGGGCAATCGCGATAAAGGGGCGCGTCGATAGACAAAGTGGCACGTCAGCGTGTATAAAGCCGTGGATATCGCGGTAGAAATTTAATTACGGCATTATTCTCGTGCGGGAGGAGAGGGACGCGACGTCGTCGCCGCCGAGTGACGGCGCGGCGTTGGCGCGAATAAAAGTAGCGGGGAGTCACGTGCAATAACTCTGCTCCTTTCTCGAGCAGAGCTTCCATCGTTAACGAGACCGGTTCGCTCGAGGGATCCTTGTTTCGTTTCTCTCCCCGCGAAAGGATTTTAATTCGTCCCCGCGACACTCGCCGCCGTACGTCGATACGCACGTACGTACGAGCTCGTACGCGCTCGCGTAATTATACCTAATTGTAACAAGGTGGAAGGAAAAGAGAAAAGCGTGGCC
>NW_006263750.1:1145178-1148570 GCF_000469605.1 Apis dorsata | reverse complement strand
GGGTTCCGCGGGCGACCGCTCGCGCGGACAAAAGAGAAGCGCGGGGGAAGAAGGGTTGCGCCTGAGTTTTCTTCTCCTCGAGTTGTGCGAGGGGAAGGGGAGGGAGCAGAGCGAGGGAAAGAAAAAAAAGAACGTCGTCAGGGCGTTCTCTCTCCTCCTCTCTCTCTCTCTCTACACCCCCTGCAAGCGTCGCAGAGCGGGATTTCGCGCTTGCAGCGAGAGAGGGACGCGTGCCAACGCGTACGTGCAAAAGAGGAGCGTACCGGTAACAGTAACGGCGAACGTGCAATCTATTAGAGCGTCTCTCTTCACCCCTCTCCGCTTCTCCCCCTCGCCGCTTTTTCTCGCAGGCGTCATCGTGGCAGCGTGATAACGTTGATGAAAATACAGGACCCATGTCTCTGTAATTACGCGACTCGTCACGTCACGCGTTCCAACGGCATAAGGGTCCCTCCCCCTCCCCTCCCCTTTTCTTCGAATCCCGAATCGGATGGAATAATTGAAACGGTAGCAAGGGTGTTGAAAATTCGTTGGAGATGGATTCGTTTCGCTTCTTTCGTTTATTTCGAGACAGGTGAATAACAGGATATATGGAGGTGAAGAAGGAGGGGGGTGAGAAATATCGGTCATAGTGTACGGAGTTTGGACGCTGGAAAGTTTGATTTCCACGAGAGAATGAAAATAAAGTGAGTTAAGTTAATGAGAAAATGAAGTTGGAAGATTGATTCGAGGACTAAGTGGCGTGGGAAATTTCGATCGAGTTAAGTTTTTCGCGCGTTAATCTCGCGAAGTTAAGAGTAAATTGATATGAATGGAATTGAATGAAGTGGTGGAAGCCCGCGTTAAGTTCTCTCGCGGAAGAGTAAATTACGATTCTCGCTTGATTTCCATTATGAAACAATCGGATCTGATCGTCGTGCTCCAATTACAACAATTAAAATGCCTAAAGAGGGCTATTGACGAGTAAAACGGCGGAATGCGCATTGAGTTGCGCGTGCCGTACGCAATATTGCTTAATTAAAACTCCTTAACAAACGCATTGCTATATTGAGCAAAGAAATAGAAACGTTCAAATACGTTGAATAAATAGAGATTAAAACTGAAATTTAGCACGCTTTAAAACAGCCTCTCGAATAACACAGATCTCGCCACTTTAACCTGGCCCAAATTACACCGAAACGTATTTTCCACCCCCTGAAATTGTTTCGTCTGCTCCAAATACAGACTGCCGCGATCCGTGAAAAATCCTGTAAAAAAAAAAAAAAAAAAGAAAGGAGAAAGAAAAAGAAGCAGAAATATTTCCCCTTTGAATTAAGCCGCATCGCGAAACCACTAGCCCCATCTGTGCTCTCGACGAGCAACCCCGCATCGACACGGCGCAAAACCGCGTGAAAGCTCCAACTCCATTCGAAATCCTCGTACCTTTGCAAATCTACGAGTAAAACCCGAATGTGGGTCATCGTCTGAATCTTTCGAAGACAAAAGTAGTCTAACGCTACGTCACGTACGTTACCAATGAAATCCGCCTTCGTTTCAACCCCGTGAGAAAGGGGTTGGCGTGGAACCGCAACAAGCTTACAAACCGAAACCACGGCTTTTCTGATAGTAGCACGGTCGAAAAGCTTCGAAGCCAGGATCCAACATCGACAACGGCGTAACATGTTAAAAACCATCCGAGAGAAAAGGGGGCGCATTCAATTCATCCTCCAACCCTCGTTTTCAATGCTCGCGCTACGCAGTATTTTTTTTTTTTTTTTTTTTCCCCTCTTGCAAACTTTGCATGTTTTTTTCGCAAAAGCCTAGGAAAATGATAGCGATAGTTGGCGCAGACGGATGCAGACGGCTCGGTTGAATAAAATTCGCGCTTCTGAAGACGTCGTACACCGCGACCGGCGTTTTTCCACGTCGACCGTTTCCCTGCTCCTCCTCCCTCCCCTCCTCTCTCTTCCGCTCGTGAATCATTGACATGTACCGGTTGAATACGGTTATTTTTACGCGCGCAGGCTAGGAAACCTCGTAGTCAGGCATTTTATTGCGCGCGCGTCCCCGATTCAATCCGATAAGCTGTATGAAAGTCATCGTGGTTAATTAGCGTAATGATCGGTGCGGAGCTGCGGATTCACGTCGGCTAAAGAAATTTATTAAAGCTTCCTTTTCGATACTGCTAAATCGTACGCGGCTGTTTATCGTCGATTTGCCATCCGGCGCTTTGTCTCTTGGAAATCGTTCTTGGAAACTTTCGCAATCGCTGCTCGCGCTTATTACGCCTATTGCGCCTATTATAATAGAATTTTTCGTAGATTCGTTTATTCGTGATTTGTATAATTTTCATTCTCAGTAGAATAAATTTAGATAACGATATTAATGTGCCAATCAAGATCGTGAAATAATTTTTATAATAAAGATTCCTAATTCGCAATAAGAAAATTCATCATAAAAATTCACCGAATTAATCCTAAACGAATAATCTTCTTTCGAGTTGAAATCTTATTACGAGTGATACAGTTAATCTCGAGATAGGTTCCATATCAAATTCTATCACGTAGAAGCTATCCAATATTTCTAAATTCTGCATTCCACTTTCGTACTGGCTTAAGGAAAGCTCAGGATTCACGAGTGTCTCGGTAACCAGGCGTTCGACCATTCACACGTCGCGCCCTAAACGCGTTCTTAATCCTCCCCCGTCGAACGTGTAATGAAGCGGCGCGCGAGACACTTGACCCGATTCCTGCACCGACTAATGACTCGGCTTGAATTCAGCACGAGGGGGTTGCTGAACCAACCCCTAAGAACGCGAGAACGGCGAACGCGATTATACGCGAGATTGTGCAGGGGCGCATACCTTTTACCGGCATGGGTGAGCCAGTGGACGCGCGTATAAATTTTCATACGCGAACGAGACGCTCTTTAAACCATCATAAAACGATCATGCGAAAGAAATCGCGAGATTCTTGGGAATCGCGTGTATGGTGAAGCGGAAAAATCTTGGGAAAGGGAGGAGAATAGATGCAAGATCGAAGATTCAGAGAATTATTCGATGCGCTCCCTAAAAATTTCCCCTTATCCTCGATCATTCTCGTTTTTTAAATTCATTGTACACGCGTTTCACTTACCTGCAATAATTCTATCGACAAACAAGGAAGATATACAACGAACTTTAAAGCAGCATCTCGAGGTTGCGCCCCCGAAATGAATAACGATCCAGGAACTGTCAGTGCCACGAAGCCGTGAAATCTCCTATATTACAACGGCTAACTCGACGTTAATCGACACTAGGAAGACGGCAAAAATTAAAAAAAAAGGAAAAGAGGAAGAAAGAAGGAAGAAAGAAAGAAAGGAAGGAAGAGGGAAAGATGAATTCGATGAACAGGCGTGAACCAATGGCTGGAGCA
>NW_006263750.1:1137456-1145001 GCF_000469605.1 Apis dorsata | reverse complement strand
GCGCGCGCGCGCGCGTGAAAGCGGGAAAATTATGGGCGAGCGTAGAGGAGGTGAAAAACGCGCGCGGATGCGCGCGCGTTAGCTAGTCGAATCGGCAATATTATAGAGAAGTTTTGCCCGCTCGCCGACTCTGCGGGCGATTCGGCGCAGATTACGGCTTTGTGCTATCGCTTATACCCGTTTCCTATGGACAGCAATTTACGGGTTATCACCGAACGGCAATAAACTTGGGGGTATCTAGCCGGTGTTCCCGGGGCTGTTCGCTCGCGCCGTGGAGATAGGTGGGACAGCTCGCACATAAAATTACCGGGGGCCGAGTGAAATATAGTTTGTAAAGCGTGAAGCGTTAGAATGACGCGCCGCCGCCGGCCCCGGCCACAACCCGACTGACAATGGAGAAATCGACGTACACACCTGGTCGATTAATCGCGGGACCGTCCGCACCGTTTGCACCCTTGTCGTGGCTCGCTTAATCAGAAGTCGAAGGGAAGAAGGTGCGGTTAAGCGATATACGAGGGGAAATTTGCGGTGATGATGCATTACTTGGTTATGTTAAAAAAGGGGGATGAGAGGGGAGAAGGTGATGGATAGATGCGAGAGATTAGAGGTTTGAATTAAACGAAAGTGGAAGCTTCGAACAGGATTTATAATCGATTCTTCTTCTCTTCGCTTTGCCTTATTAATTTTTCATATTACAGGGAATTTGTATGTGGGAGATTGAGAAATAATTTCACTTAATTCGATTTTTTTTTTAAATTAAACGTGAATTTCGTGGAAAGGATTTAACGATTCTAAACACCCGGCCGGAAATCAAAGCGTTACATCTGCGTTATTGATATCGATTAACACGGTGAATGTAAAAATATGACGATCCAGTTACATCGTGGACGGACGCAAACCATTGATTCAGCGCGGCTCAATCGGCAATCTGCTGACCATGGACAAAACGTTATCGCGCCGTTGTACCCGCTAAATATCGGTCGACGATTATTCGATTTTATGGCCCATAACGGGTGTATTTACGAGGTCGAAGTAATGGCGTATTTGGGGAATAAGCGTTATTGTATCTGTACACGAACGGATTCTCTGTGAAAGTTTTTTTTTTTTTTTTATTATTATTATTCACAGTACTTCTATATCGGTTTAGTTTCATTATCGAAGGATCGTGTAAATTGCAATTCAATTTCCGTTACGGAAAATATCGAAATTGAGTAAAACGTTTACGCTTATTTTCGTTAAAAAACGCTGCAAATATAAAGTATTAAGGTAATAAAAAGAATAATAAGAATTAAATTTTACGAACGAATAAAAAGCAATCGATACGTGGCGATATAATTGTTTCGCGTGATATTGAAAAGATAAAAAAGAAAGAGAGAAAAAGGATGAGTGTGAACATACAACGTTTATCTCGAGAAGAGAGCATTATTCTCTATGATCCTTCAACTGTATCCATAAATCGACCGACGAACTCCCACGATCACCGATATATATCTATCGGTTTACGGCTCCTTCGCCCTATCGATCGAATACGTTTCCTGTTTACCGTTCCTGTGCATCTATCGACAGCTTCTGCTGCAGCCTGGTGTAACCTTGAAGGGTCGCTTCAAAGGGTCGCCACCACGGATCTGTATCTCGTTCATGATTTACTGTGCCGAGCGTAGTAATTGAGCGTAGTTCTCGAATCCTTGACCGGCCGTGTACCATTCATGGATCGTTAATACTCTGTTACACCTGGCCAGTCCGTTCATCGATTCTACATGTGAATGTAGTGGCTTTTGTCAAACCTCAGTATCGAGCATAGGAAACAGGTTAATTTTGGAATAACCAATCTGTACTTAAATACAATATACGAATGTAAACGAATGTAATTAACAGAGAGTATTTTTAATAAAATGAAGAAAAAATAAAATTTATCGAAATAAATTCGACGAATCGAACGAAGCAACGAAGCAACCAAGGAACAAGGGATACGACAAAGTAAAGACGATTTTCTAAAATTATCCTCCACTACCACTGGCGGAAAAGGAAGACCGACTCGCGAAGGTAGCAATCACCGTCCAACGCTCGTAACTTCCGTTCGTAATAACCACGGGCGCAAGGTACATATTTAACAGACGTTTATCGATCTATCGCGATCGAATCTCGTGGATCTGACCTCCTGCGCTCGTTTAATCTCGCGCGCGACACCTAGCCGCCCAGCTTCCCTTCCCGTCAAACCGAAGATAGACACGATAAATAATTAATCCGCGTCGCCTTCGGGGGATAACGCGCCCTTGTTGGTTCAAGGTGAGGAGAGGAGGACGGCTAACAAGCGCCCTGTATCCTCTCCGCCTTTTTCTTCATCCTCGTTAGCAACTTCTTCGACGATCCAGTTAGATACGTCTCCCCACCTTCTTAAATCGTTAACAGAACGAGCTTCTGGCGGTGTGTACATCCGCAACGATGTGTGGCTAACAACGTGGCAGGAAGAAAATTATAATCGACGCGAAAGCGTTAATCAGATGGTGGAATAGAGTTATAAAAGCGAAGGTGAGTTGCGCGAATGAGTAGAATTTCTCTTGTAATTATGGTAATCTCTTTGAATTGAAATAATAAGAGGAATGAGAATATATATGTTGGAAATATCGTTAGTCATTTGGGATTCGGAATTCTATTTCTACAAGTACAAAGATATACTTTTTCCATACATATCCTGGCTTGATCCATCGTTCTTTTCAGGACTCGATGGTAAATATTTGTTCTTTAAGAGATTAAAATAAGATGTTCAAATATAAAGCAATATTTAATTTCTATTTTTACTCTTCGTTATCTCTGAGATGACTTTGGCATACAACGTTCCTTCTTAGATAAGTTATACAAGCATAAAACTGATAAGATATTATTATCCTTGTCAAAAATATATAAATCTAGAACTCGTTAAATTGAATAAAAAAAAAAAATTGTTCGTAAACCGATTCATCATCGAATGTCCAAATATCTTCACGGTTGAATAGTAGATTTTTACCTTTAGAGATTTCACCTTTGGAGAGAAGTCGGTTTCGCACGGATACATACCGCCATTATCGATACACATATATTTACTCGGCGCAATTGCACCTAGCCAATATCAATTGGCTGAGTTCCGACTCGTCTATCACCTTTGCATCGTACATACATATCGTAATCATTCTCCAAGTCCACCAAAGTTGCAGGGTCTTCCACTCGGGGTTTTCACTCGTGATGTACTTACCTGAAACAGGAAAAGGAAAGAAAACTCGTCATTAACTCGTTCGATGCATGCAAACGCGAGGTGTTAAAGTTCGCGCGTATCCTGATTTTCTCTTTGGGCCTCTCGCATGGGAAAATTATGCTAACGTCTTACGAACGTTGCATCTTAGCGCTAGAACTTAGAAACTATGATTGCACGACACGTCCCGTTAAAAAATCGCGTGCACGATCGACGAACGAAGCGTTTCACGGACGGATTTCTATCTCGCAAATAAGATGCAATTTTGGGGAGGAGGGGAATACTTTCCCAACGATTTTATATTCAATATATTCGGAAATTATAATATGGCATTCAATTACCGGCTGAAATTTTTGCAATTGAACGTGATAACTCTTCCATACTTTCGATTGTAGGAAAAATTGCTATTCGGAAATATGGAGATAGATTCCTTACAAGTTCTACCTTCAAATTATATCGAAGGCTCTAAATTGATTTATTCCTGTAATTTTTGAACCTATAACGGGATAAAATATGAAAAATATATATTTGCATGAAAATCTACAATCTATTTACATCAATTAGAAAGAAATCTATTTACTTTCCAAAATCCTGTTTCAAAATTACATTCTTCTCCGAGAATTAGCGCGAATCGAATATATCGGCGAATAAAATGGCGTCGTCCCTCGATGTAATTTGCCGCTACTCTATTACACGCGTGTAATCATTTTTCACGATCGCCATCTCTGGCTGGATCCTCGCCGGTATCGAAGTGGTCGTTTTTCCGGGGTCCAAGGAAACGGGGGCCGAAATTCGCGCGGCAGAAATATTCGAAACGGTCCAGAATATTTGTCCATCCTTTTACACCGGCCCGTTTCGTCGCGCAACTTAAATCTTTTTTTCTCTCTCTCTTTCTTTCTTTTGCCGCAGATCCTCATCTCGTATCGTTTTATCAGCGTCCAGGAGGCGAGCACTTTCGCGCATAACTTTCTAACTTGGAGGGCTACTTTTCAACTTTTTACCGCGTCACCGAGGTGTGCACATGCGTTTCGCGAGCGAGCGCTCAGTTTCACGTTTCCCGGATGCATGCGTTCCGCCGTGGCGGCGCGAAGCAAGCCCGTGAGAGAGGTTCGAATGATGAATAGGGGGCTGCACCGGTACCAAATGGGCCCGGGGCCAGAATTTTCGTTTTTCGCGATCCCTCGGCGATCCTCTCGTCGGCGACCACCTTGGTGGAAGATACGTATCTCCCTCGGTATCGTTGCCTGGCATTCCGTTTTCACAGGGAACGGTGCACCGAGGGAGCTGCTCTCCCGACGTTCGCAATCGATTCGCATCGTCTTTCTTCCTCTTCTCGCTCCATTTTTTCTTTTTTTTTTTTGAGTACCAGGCACTTCGTTGAATATCCGACCGATCGTTGCGATCAATTCGAGTCGGAGAGTATCACGATTCGCGAGGGGGAAGGATTCGAGGAATTTTTAAACTGGATCCGGATGCTACGCTAATATTGGACGATGTGGACATTCCGCGGAGTTTAATTTCGTGAAAGAGGAGAAGTTGAAACGGGTCGAAATCCCGTTTAATTCGAGATGAAATCGGATTTGAAATTAAAAAAGAATAAAAAAAAAGAAATTTCTCGAAACTCTCGGTGAGGAAATTTCGATCGAAACTTTTTCGAAAACTCGAACTCTCGAATCCAGCGAATTTCTAACATTCCCCTCGCGCAATGGATGTAAATCGCCGATTACATGCATCGACCGCGCGAATTATTCCTCGGAACTGAATTGAATCCGTGGAATTTCGCGTCCGCGCGGAAGAAGGATCGATATGGAAACGTTTTAACCGAAATTTGGCCAACGTTGGACGAGGGAGGGGGGGGGGGGGAAGAAATTCGAAGTACGCGAGATTCTCAGTTCAGAGCCGCGTCGGAGAATTTTTCACCTCGACACGCGGTCAGCACGCGTACACTGTACATCGCCGTTCCGACTTCGCCGCCCCTCTCGAAATAATAGTGGAAACACACCGTAGCAACGACGTGCGAGGGATCTCCCTTCTCCCTTCCGCGCACGTGGAATACACGCGTGTGTACTCGCACACGAGGCGTAGATTTATTGCGAGTGGCGGGGCGGGGAGAGCGAAATGGCAAAGAGAAGAAAGGGAAGGCCCTAGAATCGTGGCCTTTTTGCGATATGTTGATATTTAATGATCCCAGGAGAAATAGTTTACGATCGACGTATTTATTAAACGGCGATGTTTAGGCCGCTGAACGTTTCCTCAACTAACGAGCCGCGCTATTTCGAGTATGATCCACGCGTTTCCGAAGCGATAATTTATCCCGCCCTTCTTAATTGCCTTTCGATATCTCGAGAGAGGTAAGTACAGATCGCGAAGTAAAGAGAGAAGAAGTTGAATATGAATCGAGTGTAAGATGGGTAAAATTGGGCCGATATATTTTTCATCGAAGAAGAAATAAGTGGAAGTTTTAATATCTCTGTTTCTAATTTCGAACGAAGGAAAAACTTATTCGATTACTACCATTATTCTTCTACCAAATATATTCAATAACATTTAATTCAGGAAAGAATTAGACAACATGCAGGATTTACATCTTTCGTGCGTTTGATAATCGTGATCTTTTCTACATCGTCATTCGAAGAGCTTGTGACGACAGACGCGTCGTTTATTTTTACATTAATTCATATTTCATCGCGAACGATGCAACGATGCAATCTTTATAAAGGATCCGGCATCGCGAATTCCTCCTGCTCACGGAATTTTCGATTCGTCCGTTGCGCGGCGTCGAAAGTGGCCCCATGCGAGAGAAAGAGAAGGAAGCATGGGCGAAGAGTGGCCAGGACAAGGACAGACGGGGTTGGAAGTCGGGAGATGGCCGCGAATTTATTTAGTGGAGCGTACACCTTTAACCCTTTCGTTTGGAGCTGATATACGGCCGGACGAAATAAAGAAGTCGTAAGGCCCTGGGCCAGTCTGGACCCTGATCCTCTCTCCTCTCCCNNCCCTCGCGTCTCTTCCTCTTCCTCTTCCTCTCTCTCTCTCCCTTCCTCCTCCCCCTTGATGAGCTCCCCCCTCATCACCAAGAGCCACTTCGCCTCCATAGAGTTGCAGCTCCGGGATCAATTATTATTACCAGTCGTAAATAAATATCAATATATTTCCTATACCTCTACCGCCGTGCTCTCTCTTTCTCTCTCTTTATTTCGCTCTCGAGCACTAAAAATCCTTTCTCGCTACGACCGTTTGCGGCCTCTTTGTGACGCACCGCGCGGCAGACGTCCGAGCATGTCGGGTTACAAGATGCTTGTACGCGAACGTACGTTTCTCTTTGCTCTATCCTCCCCTTCCCCGTCCCTCCTCTCCTATCCTCCAGTCTTCACCCTCGTCGTCTCTTCCCATTTCGTCCCTCATAAGCCAGGGGCCCCGTCTTACCCTAAAGCAGACGAGGACAGTTCCTTTCGCGGCATTATGGCAGAGGGGAATTCCTCGGTTGGAAAAGGCCCACGCACTCCGTCCCAGAGCCGGCCTCCACCACTCTCTCTCTCTCTCTCTCTCTCTGTTTCTAGGAGTAGAGGAGAGAGAGTTCTCTAGTTGATACCAATCGGTGGAATGTCGTGAGAAAAGGAACGAGAGGGCCCGGCCACGGTGAATGGAGACGTTCCCGACTAGTTTATTAGAGCGCGAGCCGCGATATAAGCCTGAATGCGCTCGTATTTTGCGCGCACACCGACGTGTATATAGTGGATAGGGAAAATGGCTGTCATCGCGAGCCGGCCAAGAAATTACGCAACGCGCCGCTAATGCGGCCAATATCTGGGTTTAACACCTGGCCACCGAGTGGCTAATAATCGTCGCAGAAGTTGGCTGGACGAAACGTTTTTCCTTTTTTCTCTTTTTTCTTTTTTTTTTTTTTTTTTTTTTTGCGGTAATAACGATACAAGGATTCGCCACCATTTATATTTTTAACAGGAGAATTGTAACGCTCGGCTCGTTAGAAGTATAATTTTCCATTAAATGGTCCGGATTGAATCTGTCCAATTAGCAAGGTCTATTTATATGGTCTATTTATACATGGCAGAAACGGGTATAGAGGAATAAAATGAGATCGTGAGAGAACGTTAGATACGATGAAATGATGAGACCAACAATTGCCAATTAGCAAGGTGAAATCTTGATCAGTTAGCAATCGTGCGGAATTAATTTTGAAACGCTGTAGCCACGCCTAATGCCCGTGAATAGATGGATACGTTCATTGGAAACGGAGAGGACCAATTTGCGCTTGCTTCTCTTCATCCCTTACGAATCTATTCAACCTAGCTACCAAA
>NW_006263750.1:1133697-1137236 GCF_000469605.1 Apis dorsata | reverse complement strand
AAAAAAAAAAAAAAAAAAAAAAAAGAAATATCGAAAGTGAAAATATCGAGAACGAATACGTTTCGTTCACCAACGAACTTCGTAGATCGCGTTCGATTATTCCGTTCAATTGGCGTTTCACGGATGATATTTTATCCTCGATAAAAGAAAGAATGCAGAAACATTCGCGACGATATACGCGAAAGAGAAAGGGGAGAAGGACGGGAGCGGAAAGAAAAATCTGCTGCTTTCACGTGGGGTTTGCAGCGCGGAAAGAGAAAGAGAGGGAGGAGAGGAAGTGGAAGATGGAGCGTAACTTTTCTCTCTCCGCTACCGTTTTGCGCGGTCGCCGCTCGCGGAACGAGGAGGTATGATGATATTAACTTAACATGCACCCGCGTGCATTGTTATGATAATGTATTTAAATGTCAACCCGTAGGTACGAGCAAAAGCGAGCGTTGGAGCGGCGCGCATACGAGTGCACGCGCCTGCCGGCGCGCCGTTTCTTTCCGCGCGGACGTTTCTACACGCACGAACCCGACGAATCCTAGACCCGGCCGCCTCCTCGTCCAGAGCGAGCTTTTGCGCCGCTGCTCTTGACCGGCAACATGCCTCCGCAACCGGGTCAGCGACATTATTCCATGCCGTGAGACGAACTGTTACTTTATTTCACATTTGTTGCGCGACGTGGCTAGATCTTATTCTCGTCTCGTGGTGGAGGGGTACGAGGAAAAGTTGAGAGATAAACGGGGAATATTCAGACGCAGTGTTGTCGATGAATTTCGAAATTAGTTGAAGGATAAGTTGATCAAGCAAATTGAATTTTTGAATTTGTTTGTAGTTATAAAAAGGAAGAAAAAAGGAATTTAAATTATAGCAAAAGAGGGTTGAAACTAATATGTGAATAACACGCGATTGATCAATCGAGTTAAATATCATGAAACGTTGTTTTCGTTTTCTAATCGAGCGACTAGTTAACGAAGCGAATCTTTCGCGGGTTATTACGTCGATACGCGATTAAGCGAAAGTGAATTTAATTGGGACGTTCGTCGCGACACATCGATCGACATCGTAAATTAATGTAATTGACGTGGAGCTCTAATAGGAAATACTATCCGGGAACAGTCTCGATGATTTCTGCCAGTCATCGCGAATAAATACATAAATTGTCGCGAATAATTCGAACGAGATTTCACGAGAGAAGGTATAATAATCGTAGCCGAAACGTGTTAAAGACTGCCACGTCTACGAGTGAACACAAGGAATTTCTCTTTGATCGTCGTCTTATCCTTCGATTCGGTATTCACGTTGGATAGGTTAGATACATGCACGCGTGGAAGACGCATTCATAAGGATGCAAAGGAGGACGCCAGTGGCGCCGTCAAATGACTTCATCCGTCTTCCTGTTTTGCGTTTAAACGCGAACGCATTTCGATTAGTTGGAATAGATTTGCCTGGCCAATTAGATTGATATTCCTTGGACCGAACGCATAGGAGAAGTTGAAAAGAATTTTACAAGATATCATGCGAAACAATTTTTCAAGCATACCGATCTAAAATCGCGATAGATTCAATTAAAAATTTCTCACCGAGAGATCCGCCATATCCTTTTCCTTTTTTACTCGATTTCACTACCAACGCAAACTTCCTTTCTCTAATTTTATTGCAACTAATTAAAATCTTGTCTCTTTTTCTCGCAATAATAATACGGGATAACAGGAAATGGAACAAAGAACGACAAGGCAATAGATGAAAAACTTAGGATAGATGAGAGAGAGAGAGCAGAACCGAATCTCGTTCCCATAGATCGTAATTCGTTCTGAATTATACGCGGCCGTTGCAATTATTCACACCGTAGCGTGAACACCAATCCACGTTACACGCGATATTGAAATACAATCAGTTAGGTTCGATCTACACGTGCGTGTGGACGAGTATCTCGCCGGTCGCGTTGCATAGAGACACGGTGCCAAAGTTCGCGGCTAGGAATCATCATTATCTTCCATCTAGCGGCAGCACGTAATAAGGAATCCGCGGCTCCAATATCTATTACCTCGGTCGTAAATTTTCGTGGAACACCGCTAAGCGTAGAATCGTATTTCCACCCGATCGCCTCCTCTCGTTCCGTACACGTTTCGTTTCCTTCTTTTTTTTCCCCCTCCCCTCTTTCTTTCTCTCCTCGTCTTTTTTCCCCCGTCCTCTGTCTCATTCCTCACGACGGTGTAATTTATACTTAATAACGGGACGGGGTTGAGGGGAGGGGTGTTTTATTCCAGCGAAGCAGCATTTTTCGCGCGGCAATCCGAGTCCCGTGGAAATCGATTGCCGGCCACGATTACAAATGTACCGTGATACGTTCTATCTCGTTATTGGAAAACTGTCCTCCGCTTTGTTTTATCGCGCGCGAAACGAGACCGTAACGTTACCAACGGCTCCGTATAATGCGAATCTCGGCTCTGTTTTATCGAACATCCTTTTTAATTAGCTCGTAGACGGCCCGAGGTAGATATACACACCGAGGTAGAGTTAGCAGTTATTTAGTTGTATTCGCGCTTCGTCGACCTGCAGACCCAGCATCGCCATTACTCTACAACTGGTGGTGGAATTTTACGCGTTACACGTGTGATGTCTCGTGGAAGAATTTCGTGGTAAATGGAACCGTAGTTTTTCTCGATCAATGTTATTTTTCTTATTCTCGTAGAACGTAGAATGAAATTTTCTTTCTTCCTCCTTTTTTTTTTTCTTTCTTCTGTTTTACGTACACACTTTTCCCTTTATCATCGAAATTTGATCAATCGTGCATCAAGACACGATTCGTGCAACCTCTAATCAGATCTGCCCCATTTCCAGGATTCACCACGAGGAATGCACCACGTTTTACGAAACGGTTACAGTTCAATGTAATCAAATTTCTGGCTCCGCCATAGTTAAATGTAACATACATATTCGAGAGACATAGTTCCCATTACAAATACGACGATAAACAGATTAACTCGTGGTTCTCTAATACAATAGAGGTCGACGTTCGCTTTATTACAGCATCCAAGCCAACCTCCCTCCGTTTCACGTGCACAAAGGCAAACACCGCGTTTGTCTCTCCCTCTCCCCTCCCCGAAATAACCACACAGTTGATAATACTTCTGGTCACGTGGATTCTAATAATACGAGATGTTTTATCGCTCGATAAAATGTAACAAGACGTAGCCTCCCTCCCTCGTTACTTTCACCGATCGACGAATCGGCCCGATATCTCGATAACCCTACTACTACTACTACTACTACTCCCCCCTTGGTGTCCGAGCTGGCGCGTTAAAATTTAAATTAAACTCAGTCGCTGGCTCCAAATAGTGTCTAGCGTGTCTACTCGTCGCGTTTCAAATCCCTGCCAGTCCCCGCGAACGAGCGGCGGTGCGTGTTTCCGAGCGGGAGACGCGACGAGATGCTGACCGACGGGAGGCGGTGCGCGCGCCAAAGCGAAAATAACCGGCGGGGATCCGCGTGGACTCTAATTTGGTCCGGGCGCCGTAGACACCACGCGGTCCACCGGTCTATTTCCTGCC
>NW_006263750.1:1133141-1133654 GCF_000469605.1 Apis dorsata | reverse complement strand
ATTCGTCGAGCCGTTACCTAGGAGCACGCGGATTTCTTGGCTCGGCCTCTGCCAAGCGACGAGGATCGCGACGGAGAGGAAAGAAGAAAGGGAAGAGGAGTGAAGGGAAGGATGGCGGAGCAGCGAATTCAAGCCACGTCTGGGCTCTCTCTCCTCGAGTAACGTCGCGCTCCTCTTTTCGTTCGATCGGGCGGGAGAACGAAGGAAGCCGGATAAAGCGTAAGCGGACAAAGACACTGTGTGGCGGCTAATTGGCAACGCTTGACAATGCGTTCACCCACCGCCGACGTAGCCGCCATCGCGAGAGCTCGTTTTAATTTTCTAAACGCGGATGAAGGAGAACGGTTGCCGACGCCCGGGGAGGGGGGGACAGCGACAACCGATGGGACGATGGAGAAGAGCGGAGAAATGTACGTAGAGATAGGCGGTAGACGCGGAATGCAAAATAGAGGCGCAAATCTAGCGCCGCGCATCAAAGGCGAAACGGGAACGAGAGGAGCCGTCTCGGCATTT
>NW_006263750.1:1122074-1132814 GCF_000469605.1 Apis dorsata | reverse complement strand
CCCCTCCCTCCCTCGCACCCTCCACGACTTTCCTCCGCGAAAAGGGAAAAATCGGGGAGACGTCTGAGAGCTGTCTAATTAATTGCGTAACGCCCAGAGAATCGAGTTCTCGAAACTCGAGAAGATTCGGGGGATGTTCGATGGGCGGTCGAGGACGAATGCCGACGTTTTTGCGCCGCGAGACGAATGGCTGCGATCCGAGCGGGTTGCAGATGAAGAGTCGTGGTTCGATTAGCGGTGGGATAGGCTGGATTTGTTTTAACGCCTCGTTGAAGAAGATCGAGAGGATGAGAGTTATTTATATTCGCGTTTTAGATGTTTAAGACGTCTAAGTCTCGTCCTCTTGGGCTCGAATCTTGGTGCGGATCCACCATGTTTCACCACCGTTCAACGTTAATTAATCAATTCGTCTGTTCTCTCTCGACGCGATGTCGAACGACGAGATCGTCGGCTGGATTTTAGATGGCCCGTAGAAATCAGAAGCCACGTGACGAGCGCAACAACCTCGCTTAGAAGAACCATTACTCTTCTTTCGGGGATCTATTCCCACCGATCTTTGACTCTCGACGATCCTCACAATAGAAGCGCATAATGCATCCTCATCGATTGTCTCCGCGGCGAGCAGCGGCGCTAATTGCGCCAGACGCAAAACGAGAGTGTTTTGCCTCGCGGGCCAAAAATATATCGTTCGTTAAGCGTCTGGCATTTTGTTCCTGATGTCGAGAGAGAGAGAGAAAGAGAGAATAGGAGGAAAGGCGACCGTCTGAATGCGGCAGTAATACCTACTCCTCGACCCACGAACGAAAGCGCAAATAACGTATAAGCCTTAAGTGGACGTACACATATTGCAATCATTCGATTCGCTGGATCGACGTATCTTGGAAAAATTTGTTTGATGCCTCGTTTCGCCAATTAAACGCGGTCGCACACCGCGTCGTTAAGGGGATAGGGATACGGAGATAAAAATGGTCGGCGGTGATCGAGGCGAGCCGGGCCCATCCCGGACGAAAACTTCTAATTAGAGGGCGAAACGCGTGGCGCAGGGCGAAAAATCACGGTGCGCGGGTTCGTCAAGCGGCCACCAGTTAGTCACGCCTCTCGATCATCGGGCGAATTTATCAAGTCGTAGATTTGCCGTGGAGGATCCGTGGGGCCCCTGAGAAAGAAGAGGGAATCCGTACGTGCGCGTTGTACGCGACGAAACTGGTGGTTAATGACTGGCGCCGCGGCACGGGCACGTTAAAATAACGAGGAACGGGAATGCTGCGAGAGGCCGGTTGAATTATAGCCTTTTAATATTCGAAAAGTCACTTCGGGTAATTTAAAATGTGCGCGGGCCGCAAGCGTGTACATTATATGATTTTTCAGGGACAAAACCTTAATTATCGAGGGACCGTATAGAAAATTACGAGGGTTAATAAACACGAAAATACGCATCTCCGAGATCTCGTTTCGCGTTTGTTCTCGCGGTCGATCATCGGTCGACATCCTCGTTGCAATCGCGTAATTCTACGTTCCTCTAATTGTACGCCTCTGCGAGAACTGGATCTTGATGATTTCGATTTACATTTCCTTCCGTGGAATTTGAATTAAAGGACTTGCGCGTTACGAGGAGTTTCCAAGAGAGGCGAAGAGAAGTTTCGACGATCCATTGTGGCGAAGGACACTCTCCTTGAGAGCGAGTGTGCTCTACTCTCGATGTGTCCCTTCGCTAGTTCGAAGTGGATTTATTCAAGTTCGTGATGAAACAAAGGGACAAACGTGCGCCCCGATATCATTTATTAACGTCTCGGACCAAAGCGACCCCAGAGGGGAAGACAGAGACGAGCGGAGGAACAAACGGCGCGTTTGAGCGTGTTTCCACGAGCACGTCTCACGACCAAGGATGCGGCAAGACAATTTCTTTAAGAGCTTTTTGACCAGGGGGTGTGGTTTTTTTCGGCATCATCGATTCTTTAGCAATCCATCAATATTCCATTTCTTTAATACACTACTGTAATATTCATTTGATTTTAAACTATTTCATTTGCGTATTATCGTCGGTAATAATATCGCAAAATGTCGATCAAAATTATTATTATTATCAAGTGCAAAGGAGAATTCTACCGGTTAACATCAAGGAGAAGGCACACTCGAGATACAGTTTCTTAATGGAGGTCTGGCGCCTCGTAACAGCTAACGGGATGAATAGAAACGTGATTGCAATTAATGCACGTACGAGTCGATTATTGTATTGACCGAGGTTAATGCATCCTAATATCGTCTTTTGGGTGGAGACCACCACGCGAATAATTAAGGCCAAGAATACCCGTGAAACTTCGACGAGAATGCCTAATGAACGATTTTTAACTGAAAAATACATTGAAATATCCACGTCAGAGTGAATATACACTAGCAATGCATTGAACAACATTAATGTTAAATCGCGTTTAAAAATCGCGACGACTCTTTCTCGTGTTTCGTCCAATCGACCAATTTCACCACGTCTCTTCCTCGTTTGGATCGCGGCCAATACGCGCCAATGAAATGGCCGCTTTTTGCGTGCCGACAATGTCTTCTACTCTCCGTAGCGAGGCGATCTCAATCCCGAGAGGCCGCACTTTTATCACCCGACTCGGTCCAGGAAACGCGTTATCCAGTTCGGCAAAGGCCCTCGTCCTTAACCGTATACCGGTATATACCGCTTTTACGTAGCGCGACAGAATTATTGGAATCATAACGTAAATCAACGGGAGACGGGGAAGCGTGTCCGTACTTCTTCTTTTCGGCCGCGGGAATTATCCGGCGTCGCTCGTATTTATACTCGGGAGGTTAAGAAGAGCATAAAGCCGGCAATTTTATTCTCTAAGTTTACTTTCGGTACCTATCCCGCGTAATTTACGCTCAGGAGATTGCCTTTCTTTCGCCCGTCCTCTGCCTTCGAATAACCACGGACAAGACATGGTGGAAGGGGATGCCGAGTCGAATTTATGGAAAAAAAGAAAAAAAGTATCCGGTTAACGAGAGGGAAAAACAAAAGAGGCATGCAAAGGTGGAAGACGGAAGAAAATAAAAGTCTCTCTCTCTCTCTCTCTTTTAATTTTTACAGTCACGAATTTGTCGTTTCGTTCGGTTAAGGAGCGAGCGAGGATGGCCGCGGTCCGCCAAAGTTGCAGAGTTAAATTAATTACGGTCCCCATAGCGGCGACTGAAATATACGGTGTGCACGCTCGCGGAATACAATTTCGGCAGAAGTCGCGTATATCAAACGGCATTCGGCTCGGGTTTATCGGCGATATTTTATCGAATATTATTTACAGGTACGTGAACGAAACTTTGGGGAGGGAATTTAATCTAGGGCATTTCGTTTGGGGAAGGAAAGGCCCCTAGTCGGGGGTGCGGAGTCGGCATGCCGGATATAAATTAGACGAACTCCGTCGCTCCGCTTGACTCCGCCCTTTCCGCATCCGGCTGCCAAGTTAGTCGAATTTTCCGCGATTCTTCGGCAAGGGATATTTCAACTCCGACCCTCCACCACGCTATTTCCCACCGTCCATTCGTGATTTATCGGCTGGCCGTCGTTTTAATCCGACCTGTCACGTTCATCCAAAGTCGCCCTGGTCAGAGACGCTATATCATTTAACTCGCTCGTTGAATCGCAATCTGCTTCGTGGAATAGTTCGAAATGAGACCCCCTCCGCTTGCCTCCGAGTTCCTCTTGAATTAACACCGTCCCGTTTCCGTTCCGTGTTTCTAATCGCGTATGAAATATCGCTCGAAAAGATTGAAAAAGAATAATAAAAAATTCTGCGAGAAAATCACGATAAATGATATCCAATCTACAACTTTCTCATCGTAATATATTTTATTAAAGTGAATGCATTTTCCTTTCTATTGTTGAAAGAAGGCAAATCATTCATCCACTTGTCTCCAACTTGTCCGATACCTAAACCTTTCATCCAAGAATTAAACCAATACCTCCACCTTCCAATCTTTTCCTTTATCGGATCTCCACCCCGTCAAAACGAGCCTAGATCAAATCGTAATTATCAAACGCTTGGATACCGAAACGTCCAAGATATCCGACACCTTTCCTCTCCTTCGAACCGGATTCACTCCCCCATACGTGGCAATCATCTTCCGATAGAATCGTATCTCACGAAGCCCACGGAAAAGGACCCTATTCCACGCTTCGCCAGATCGGCTCTCACGGCTAGATCTTTCGCGTGTTTAGCAACATGGTTGGAGCGCCAACCGACCCTGACATCGATTATCCCGGCAACGAGAGTCCGGGTGAGCATTGCAGCACGAACACAATCCTGGTTGCGGCGCTATTAGGCACGCGCAGTTAGCATTGCATGTAATGACACACCTCTCCCGCAATTGAGGATGCCGTTCGTCCCGTCTAGTTGGCCAAAGGTCGTTCGTGCCTGTAGGAACGATCCCGCCGATTGTGCCGGTGCATCGAAACGGCTATAAATGGGGATACTTAAGCGCTTAAAATTTCGCGTTACGTGGCGCGCACCACGTGACTCGATGGTTCGCCTCCTCCCCCTCCTTCTTCTCTCCCTTCTTCGCCGCTTAATTAAATCTCTTCTTGGCTCTTGGAACGGTTAACTCGGGCCGGTTCTCTTCCATAATCCCGCCGACGACCGGGTCGCTCGTTCGTCGCTCGTTCACCTAAACTGTTCTCCCCCGCTGACTTTTGAAATATGACGCGCTTGTTAACGTTAACGTTAACCGCGTAGCTTCGTATCCGAGGATGACTGACATTTTGAAGACGGGTTGTGTTACGGGAGTGGGGAAACTTGGGGCTAAACGACGGACTTTCGCAAACTGTGGGAGGCGGTTGTTGCGATGGGAGGCAGTTAACAGGTTATAAAGGTCGAAAATTTTATCCGATATGATGATAGTTTAGATAGTTGTCTACTTATCGGTTTACAATTTTAGGTATGGAACGATTCTTGTGTAATTTTTTTCTTTTGTAAAGTAGAGAGAGATACAATTGAATGTAGATGTTCGATTCGATGTCCTGTCTCTTGAGATTCGACTTAATTATTGTTTCCAATTGCATGTTAATTTGGAAAATACATTGGCCATTTTGAGTGATAAACTTTTTTATAAGTAAAGAAAGATTTGTTTAAAAATCTCCCTTGCGTTTGGTTCAGAAGTCGGTTAGTAAAAGACAAGGATCGCGAGGAATTTGAAACGAAGCAAGATGTCGGAACTGGATTACGTCGATTCAACGGCAGTTCCGACAAACGGAAGTGGCCAAACAAGGCGAAACGGATATCTTAATGAATAATATGCATCGCAGGAGGGAACACGAGTGCGCGTCGATGCCATTGTTGCCAGTCTGAAAACCGCTGACACGAAACGCGCTTATGAAAACGTCGCGAAGCTTTCGCTATAATATTTCAGAGTATAAAGTGTACCGAGAATTAGCGATGCTGTCTGTCTTTTTTATCCGACTCCGCTTGTCCAGACGGCGACTGGATAGCCAGGATGAGACAATGAACGCGTTCCACCTTTCCCTCGTTCACAGTTCCGGTCTGTCCTCTGCGTAATCGTTATATAACAACGGTTTACGGGCGCGCATAAATTTAAAGCAAATCGCAGTATATCTTTTTTGCTCGCGCGATACGGCGTTACACACGTCTTCTGGCGAGACCTCGAAAATTAATCGTGGAAACGAGAATTTGGTTAAAGATGGAGGAAAGTGAATTTTTATATCCGAAACGATGTTGACGATCTTGGATTCGAGAAGATTTTCCAACAAGTTTTAAATAACGATAATAGTATGTTTCGAAACGATAAGTTGGAAAGTTAAAGCATGCGCACAACTATTTCGTTGTGCCGCGAAATTCAAAAAGACGCTACACGAAACGGAGCGCGATTTTCGAAACGCGCATTAAACGGCCTTAAAAGTCTGGGCGCATTCCTGAAGGGAGCGGATAGTCCTATCTGGTCCCTGGATATTCTTGCGTTGACGCCATTAGTGCTCCTCTTAAGCACCGCTCGCATTCGTCGCGCGGCGCGCGCTCGCCCGAAACTCGCGGGTAAAAAGCCCCGACGCGGGGCTAGACGATCGAGAAGGGAGGATCGGGCAGGACGAGGGACGAATGAGTGGCCGGAGAGTCGAAAACGCGCGCAAACAAGTTGGTACGATCGCATACTGCCCCCCTCCTCCTCTCCCCCATCGACGAAAGAAAGGGGTAAAAGTCTGCTGCTCGCCGCGACAAGTCGAAGAAACCGACTGCATTACTTAATGGCGTGCACGGGAAGCCGTTTACCTCGGGATCGGGTGGCAAAAACCGGCGAAGTCGGTCCTCGTCCTCTTCGTCCCTACCTTTCGCACGCCTGCTACGCTGCTCCGCGTGCAAATTGATAATTTTATCAACGATCGTGTTTAATAATTCGACTCGCCTTTCTATTCGGGTAATTAACAGAAATTGAAGGTAATTCGGCCATGTTAATGAGAGGCGCATCGATGGGAACACTCGTACCACATCATAGAGATTACGAATGTGTGTATTAATTCACGGAATAATGAAAATTAATTAACGTTGGTGGAAACGTAGAATATCGTGATTGAAAATAAACGCCTCGACGTATAAACGTTGTATAAATATCTCGATATCACGCGGGAAAGTTTATTGGTTTAGAGAAAACGATGCCACAACCTGGCACATATCGATTCTCTCTCTCTCTCTCTCTCTCTTTTCCTCTCCCGCTCTTTCTCTTTTTCACCATCTCTCCGTGCAATGGCACCGAATAAACTCCAATAAAACGATCGGACGTGCGTCCGCGCTTCTCGAAGGTATCGCAGTCCGTGAAACGCGCACCTGCTCCGCGCGATGCATCTAAAGTGGATAAACCACAGCGTTCTCCATGCGACGCGGTAACAAATGCAACAGAAATTGCACCGCCGGGGGAACCAGCCGCGCTTCGACACCTTCGTACGGGAAAAACATGGACGCCGTGTTCACAATCGACAAAGGAACTTTAGAAAGTGCTATCGCTATCGTCCCGCGATACATACTCAACCGCCATTTCCCAGACACACGAACACACTGTTACACGAACGCAACACCCGGCTCCGATTCGAGTCACATTGTAAGAGCAAACTATCAGACGCTAAGTTCACGAGCGCAACCGATCGAAGCGACGAATAATTGTCCCGACACCGGTCGTAATAATATAGGAACGGAGGATCACGACCGACGTCGATTTCGCCTCGGGTATTCGTGGAATATTTCTATCTGCCGTGAAATTACCGGCGAAACGGCGTTTTCCATAACGAGAGACGGAGTAATGACTGAGATTACGCGATCGATCGTTGAGCGATGCAGGACGCCAGACTTTCTTAACTCGCTTCTGCCCTCTAGCGTCACCACGGCGAACGATCGGCAAGAGTTTCGTAGCTGGAACGGATGGAACGCGACCGCAGGGCCAGAAAACAAGCCGAGTCAAGCACGGCCATGGTTTCGATAAGGTCCCCGACTGACGGTCGATGGGTTATCTTAACGGTTTCAAGTATACACGTATAGCGACGCGGTTCGTCCATTTCGAAGCGTAGAAACTGATATTCCAACTGACTTTTCGCATCGATCGAGCGAAGCCAACGTATATTTCTATAAATTGGCCCGTTTCACGATCGATCGATATTGAATAATAATAACGAAGGAATTATTATCATTACGGCCACTTTGCGCGGCTGATGAGGACAGCTTTACGAGTGTCATTAATTTGCGACTACCGCTACGTACTACGTGATACATAGTAGCCTTCACGATATGGTAGCGGGGTCCTAAATCGAAGCATCATGTACCGGCACCGATTAATTAATAGCGTCACTCAGGATCGCATTCAGTATTCTACCTAATTCAATAGGGATTGAACGTGAGCTTCGAAATATGCTTCCCGAGACACTAAATGAAGTTTCGCTAGTTTGTTATGCATACGCCATAATCTATTTCGAAGAGCAATTAATTCTAAATCTCACCAGACGCGAGTTGTGCACTTATCTTCGGATAATCCATTCGTTAATAAAAAAAGAATAATCAAGATTACGAGAATTATCGAGAAAATACTCTGTCTACCTCCTCATCGTTGTAAAATTTATAATCTAAACGGCATTATCTCAAGGATTCTATTAAAAGAATCAAAAAAACATCCGTGTTTCCACAACATTCAGAAAAATCTTACGCTCTCTTCGAATTGTTAACTAAAAAATCCAAAATCCCTAAGTGGACCAACCTCGCGATCAGCGGCGATCTCAAAGATTCTATCAAAAGAATTAGAAAAACATTCGTTTCCACAACAATCGCACGTCCACGTTCGTAAAAATCCTTCGCTCTCTTCGAATCGCTAACCAAAAAATCCAAACTCCCCAAGTGGACGAACCTCGCGATCAGCGGCGATCTCAAAGATTCTAGCAAAAGAATTAGAAAAACATTCGTTTCCACAACAATCGCACGTCCACGTTCGGGAAAATCCTTCGCTCTCTTCGAATCGCTAACTAAAAAATCCAAAATCCCTAAGTGGACGAACCTCGCGATCAGCGGCGATCTCAAAGATTCTAGCAAAAGAATTAGAAAAACATTCGTTTCCACAACAATCGCACGTCCACGTTCGGGAAAATCCTTCGCTCTCTTCGAATCGCTAACTAAAAAATCCAAAATCCCTAAGTGGACGAACCTCGCGATCAGCGGCGATCTCAAAGATTCTAGCAAAAGAATTAGAAAAACATTCGTTTCCACAACAATCGCACGTCCACGTTCGGGAAAATCCTTCGCTCTCTTCGAATCGCTAACTAAAAAATCCAAAATCCCTAAGTGGACCAACCTCGCGGTCAGCGGCGATCTCAAAGATTCTATCAAAAGAATGAAAAAAACAGCCATGTTTCCACAACAATCGCACGGCCACGTTCGGAAAAATCCTTCGCTTTCTTCGAATCGCTAACCAAAAAATCCAAAATCCCCAAGTGGACGAAGCTCGCGATCAGCGGCGATAAATTGCACGATCCTCGGATGCCTAATTGAAACAACGATTCGCCGTCGTGGCGATAATTCAGCACCGCGCACCGCCAGCCTTGGGTATAATACCTTATTCGCAAGTTCCGCGCAATTAACTCGTGCGCTTTCCACCGAACACGTTGCCGCTCCAATCCTCGCGCACTCGTGGAAACAAACGGCCGCGTACGCGTTGGAGAGGCCGTTTTGTAGATGAACATCTCCTCGGCTTCTCTCCTTCGACACCGTGAGGAGAAAGAGGGAAAGTTGCGAAGGTAGTGGGGACAGCACCCCTGCCGTGTACGGTCCCCGTATCTCGATAGTATGCAGATGCGAGGTGCGAGCAGTTAGTTTTCGCCGGTTGACAACCGCTCGATTTAATAGCGGCCGATCCTCTCCTCCTCGCGTCGATCGGCTCGCACACGCGGCGCGTCGAATAGATCCGCTATCTGGGAGGGGGTGGGGAAACGAATCGACCGAATCGATGCATCATTTGCCGCGGCGAGCGCTAAACTTGCGGCTCAATTATCGGTTGCACGCGTGTGCGTGCGTGCCCGTGTACGGCCAACGGTCGCGTGTGACCACACGCGGGTAAACGATCGGCCATTCCGCTTACGGAAACGCTCGTTCCGATCCCCTTCCCATGACTAATACCGTGCGAAACGATGCTTCTGAGGATACTTTTGGATATCAAGGAAAATATGAATATTAGTTCAGTTAATTGTCGCGCTTATTTGGATAAAGAATTATCGAATTGGTGCATGGAACAACGAATTAAATCTGGATGATAAGATACAAGAATGCAGGGGATATAAAATGGAAAGTAAGTTAAAAAGAATATAGGCAATGATAAATTTACAAAGGAAATCGGGTATAAAGATTTCGATGGTGATCGAATGCAAAAAAAAAAGAAAAACGCGTAGATCATTTTCACAATGCATTTGTCAAAAATTTCCGGATAATCATCGGAAATTTCGAACGAATATGTGTTATTTTAAACGATCGGCCGGATGATGAATGTTATCGCGAGAACGCGTAATGACGGGCATTTCGAGTCATCGTAACGCGGCTACTCACTCGTTAGCCGCCCCGCGCCGTTACTCACGGCTGTTTAAACAGGGAATTCACGCTCGGGCACATTTATCGTAGAACTATCACGGCAAAGTGAAATCCACGTTTCACTGAAATGGCTACCATTATCCCGGTCGCGGAAAAATGACGCGGATCGTAATAATCTCTTTGCTAATGCATAATACATTACGCGGTAACCCCGGTTCCAGGCGAGAGTACAAGGGGGATGGGGAGGAAAAGTTACATACCCCCGACGAAGAATCGAAATTTCATCGTCAAGATGACGAAGAGAAAAGAAAGGAAAGAGAGAAAAAAAAATGGAGATACGAGGAGGATAGGATAGGATGGGATAGGGTCCGACTAACTAACTCGTTGGCGCGTTGTCACATTAGGTGCTAAATCCGCGGCTCAATTATCAAACGGCCGGCGTGTGCGCGCGCGTGCGTTATTCCATTTGCATACGGTATTTGCATACTGTCCGCTGCCGCCTGATCGCCAGCAGCGACCGAGGAAAATCTCTTAACGAGATGACAAATTACGCGTTCGCTGTTGCCGCGCCAAGCCGATGCTTGTTTGGTTAACGGGGAAGAAACGTCGGCTATGCCACGTTTTAATATTTACATGGTTCCGGTTAATTGTAGATCTTCTGCTTAATTGCGAGGTGCCTTTAAAATGA